>NC_041393.1:379357382-379417801 GCF_002162155.2 Triticum dicoccoides
GACAATGGTTGTGGGGGGGGCGGTGGTGGGGCCTCGCCGAACAAAGAAAACTCGACGCGGGTGGGGGCGGGGGTGGGGGTGGGGGTGGAGGAGGAACACAGGCGGTGGGGGCCGGTGGTCCGACCGGTGGCCCGTGTGGTGTTCTGTACGGGAAGAATCGGAGGTGAGGAAGAAGAAGGGTTAGGAGACGTAGGATCTTCATCCAACCGCCTGAAATGGTCGAGAGAAAGTAGGGAGTTGCATTCTTAATGCGCTTTGGTTCATCATGTGTGGGCACTGTGCAACGAACATTTTATTATCCAAAATCTGCTTGCTCTTCTTTACCATGTTCCTCTTTCGTTCTTCTTTAATAAGTACTCTCTCTGTTCCTAAATACAAGTCTTTGTATAGATTCCACCATGGACTACATATAGAGCAAAATGAGTGAATCTACACTCTAAAATGTATCTGGATACATCTGTATGTGATCCATAGGGAAATCTCTACCAAGACTTATATTTTGGAACGGAGGGAGTATAATAGTAGTACAATATGTTCCTTGTACTGAAGACGAGCAGGGACATTTGCAGTGTAGAGGTCTATAAGGTCGGTTGTGATGGACACTTTGAACTCTTCGGGCCTCTTTGATTCGTAGGATTTTGTAAACATAGGAATAGGATTTGTAGTGGCCTCACCACTTGAATCCTATAAGAATAGTAAGGAAATGCAGGGAGCTGTGTCGCCTTTGAGATTTACACTGATATTAACATTACCGCTTATTCAGTTGAAGAGAGCTGGTATCCGAAGCCTTTCTAGCCGTACCGGCAATACTAGCACATATATTCTAGTAAGTTCCACTTTGCTGATTTTACTCTGATGCTTACGATTTTCTCGTTATATTTACACTATGATCTGTGTAGCTGCTTTGTGTCGCATTAACAGCAGTCCACTCTTGAAGCTAAACACTACAATGACTTACAAAATTGGCACCAAGGCACTGAGTGCCATTCTGGGTGCAATGAAACTCATACGCTCCCCACCTATTGACTCTTGTTCAGAATATGATCCTAATGACTCTTGTTCAAAATTGCCACATATAGAGAGACAACATGGAATTGCATATCTTTGGGTGATGTGATTTATCATGAGTGGGCAACCAACATTGTATGCAATGAAGCGGAACCTCAAGAATATGCTTCCTGTTCTGTTCTTTAACATGTTCCTCTTTTGTTATTTTGTATTTAGTATGTACAGTATGTTCCTTGTCAGGAAGGGGAGCAGGGACATCTGCAGTCAACAGCTGATAGAGCTGGCATGTACGTGATCGGTAGGCTTTCAATTACTAGCGGCAATACAACACCGTATTTTCAAGCCAGTTCCACTTTCCCGATTTATATATCGTGGTTATGGTGTACCCCTTTTATGTACACTATGATCTGCCTAGTTGTTGTGTGCTCTTGTTATCATGGTTTGGCAATAAACTCTCTATACAGTATATTATGAACCTATCATCTGCCAACTATCCTTACTTCTGGAGCCTATTTTTTGTGTACTTGTGCCAGATTATATAAATGCACGCACCATATTACAGCACACATGATCTCTCTCATCAGAATCTAGTGATAGCACACGAGTGTTTACAGGGGCGCCCCTATATTAGAATATCCTCTACATTACAAAGATAATATCACAACTATTTGTGTTTTCATGGTTCTCAGATATTATACGTAATTACAGTGAATATCAGAATCCACGCATCAGGAGAATATTGTGGAACACTATAATGACTTACAAAATTGGCACCAAGGCATTGAGTGCCATTCTGGATGCAATGACACTCATACGCTCCCCACCTGTAGATTCTTGTTCAGAATATGATCCTAATGACTATTCTAACCTTGAGGAGTCAAAGGCAGATGGCCTGTCATGTTCACCCATCAAGGTGCCTGTTCTAATTTGGCAAGGTTTTATTGATTGCGCGTATCTTGCATATGTTGTCTTGCATTTCTTCTACTTGCACCGCCATCTACTTAGTTTACTCATCATATATGTCGAGATGCCATGCCCATCCATTATCAATACATATTCCATCTGTCATCATACCATGTTTTTTCACTCAAATGTTGTTCTTGTGCATCAGACATCAAAAAGGAAGAGGGTCATTGTCGAACCTGAAGGAGCACTAGCAAAGTCCTTGAAAAACGTGGTTGTGCCGGAGAAATCAGACAACACCCCACTTATATTGGTTGTACAACCAGTGACACAAAACATAGGACCGACTCCAGCAGACTGTACCCATACTTCACTGGCCACACCACTAGCCCCACCACACAGGACCTGCACTCCAGCAAAAGGTATGTCGATTTCAGTTGCCATAGCACCAGTCGTACCACAGAAAAATCCCACTCCAGCAAAAAGTACAAGTCCACCGGTTGAAGACCTATCCCAACTGCAGAGACGGCCAATTCCTGCAGATTGGAACACCATTCTAGTTATTCCCATTTTAAAAGACAATGCTTTCAATGTTGTTAGGGCTACATGCATATATTCCCATCATGGGAAGATTATAGTGAAGACAAACACCATTTTCACATCTTCTTGTCCCACTTACGTGTAAGTGCTATTATTCATGGTGATTATTTTCATGTTTTCTGCTGATTGAACACATCAATGATTTACATTAGATTGTTGTAAGTAGGCGAGGGTCAATCTGGATAGTCATGACGAGCAAAGCTTGTTTGCGCTTTTCAAGGAAGCATTGCTGTAGTATCGGTGTTACCTGAGGAAATCACACTTTGATGGCAAGTCTATAAATGAATTTCTAGTGAAGTCTCCTATGCTAAATTTAGAAGACATTGAATGGAAAAACCTTGTTATGCACTGGTCTCATTCCTAGGATGAGGTATTGTCTATGATATCGCATGACAATTTGAACTTCTACTTTTCCGCATGTGCCTTATGGATATTTTTTGCAGGATATCTGCTCGAAAAAGAATTTCGGTTTGAAAAGAATGACAGGATATCACAAATATGTTGCCTGCTGCTTTGCTCTTGTTAGTACCTGTTGTCATGTATCACTGTACTTGCATACACACCTGGTTCGTTATGTGATAGCAGTATGCGTGATAGCTTGCTTATCAATTGTTTGCTCCAAATTATCTGATCTATATGAATGGTTACATTAGTAGAATATATCCAATGCCAATGAATTTTTTTAGCTTTGCATTGTTCTTGTAAGTACCTACTGTCCTTTATCAGTGTACTTATATTGACAGGTAGTTGTTCATGTACCATCACTCTGCAGCTTATTTTCCTTTGCCCTCCATTTCCTACACATAAGATCTATATTTACTCTTACCATAAGGTTGGATAACACCGGTGGTACCGAAGAAGTTTAGCTTTGCATTGCTCTTGGATGTACCTTTTGCCTGTATCGCTGTACTTAAATTTATAGCTACTTGGTTATGTAGCATCACTCTTCATCTTATCTTAAATATTCTCCATTTTTCTTATATTGTCACATCTATATTTACTCTTAACAAAATGTAGAATAAAGACAATGCTTATGAAGAAGATTTTGTGGTAAACTTCTTGAATTGCCACCCCCCCATTAGCATGGACAAGGGCTTTATAGAGCCTGCCTTCACCAATAATGTAAGTTTGTCCTTCTCAAGCCTTCAAACTTTGTTGTGTATATTTGGTTAGGCATGACGGCAACAGCTGTTTATTTTTGGTGTTTGCATCAAATTTCATGTTTAAAGTTTATTATATAGTTCATAAACAAAAGTTTGTCCTTCTCAATTTAAGTTTTTAGTTGTACAACCAAGTTCCTTATTCATACCATGTAAATTAAATATACAGAACAAGTGTTCTTATTTTGCCAATCTGAAATGGGATAAATTGACAGCACACTAACCATTGATACTTATGAGTTCTTGATCTGTAATCCAGTGGTGTCCTGAAGCTGTCAACTCCTTCACAATGTCATTTCCTACCATGTCTTGACCAGAACAATACCATATTGTGTTAATGCTATTTTAAATTGTGTCACTTTATTCGTTAGTAAGAAATGTGATGAATTGTCAGCACTGATACTTATATGTGCAAAACCTTTCATTTGTCTGCTTGTTTATCTCTCAGAGTGAGGAGGATATAAGTGTCAAACAAGCGCAGTCTCATCAGCTTGCTCAGCTGTTTGCGCTGCAGCTCCCAAGCAGGGCTAACCTTTCTTGAACTCTATAGAAGTATTGTCGGTTTTGTATATTATTTTGTCGGTGTGTTTAATTGCATTGGTGGCGATGTTTTGATGCCCAGTGTATGTAATCTGCTGTCTACTTGTGCTTTATTATCATAGTGGTGAACTTTGATGCCCAATGGATGTAATATGCCGTAATTTCTTTTTTGTATAGTCTAGGTTTTTTCTTATTCACGATGTTGTAGTTATTTTACTGTATTTATATCATGTCTTCGCTGTAAATTGGCCAAACCGTAACATTATGGTACATAATCGGGTCGTCATGCAAATCACTATGTATGATCCGCATCATGGGCCCCGTCATCTTGGTCCGTTAAAAGGCATAAATGTAAACTGGCCCACTAGTAGATTCGGGCCATTAATAGGCCGAGTAAACCGCTGGCTCTATTTTCCCAAGAAAACTCAATGGGCTTTTAGGAGGCTGAAAAGTAGGTTGGGCCTGAAATGTGCCGAACAGCTCACGGGCCGCCAGCAGGCCGAAATAGACCTCGGCCCATGATTGTGCCAATCAAATCACGGGCTTATAACAGGCCAAAATTGTCTCGGTCCTTGTTTGGCCCAATCAGATTATCGGCTGTGAGCAGGCCGGATGCAAACGTGACCGTAGTTAGGCCCAACTATATGACGAGCTTTTAACAGGCCGAAATATATATAGGGCCGAAATGTTAAACGGGCCTGTAACAGGCCGAAACTAATATCAGGCCGAATTACTAAATGGGCCTTTAGCAAGTGAGCCCAAAAGCATAGCATCCAGTTGACGGGCCGAATCTGATATGGGCCATAATTTAGCCCAAAGCCTCTTAAAGGGCCGAACCTAATTTGGGTCGTATTTGGCCCAGAACGTGGTAGACTTTTAATGGGCCGGATCTCATATGGGCCATTATTAGGCTCGAGACATGGTAGGCCATTAATGGACCGGATCAAATATGGGTCGGCATTTGGCCCAAAACATGGCAGCCAGTTAATGGACCGGCCTACTAGGGTCCTCAAAATTTTGTGGGCCTTCATCTGGGCTGGCCCATTATGGTCGGCAAAATCTCATGGGCCTTTAGCTGGGCCGGCCCATTATGGTCCGCAAAATGTTGTGGGCCTTTAGCTAGGATGGCCCATTATGGTCCGCAAAATCTCGCGGGCCTTTAGCTGGGCCGGCCCATTATGGCCCGCAAAATCTTGGGGGCCTTTAGCTGGGCCGGCCCATTATGGTCCACAAAATCTCGTGGGCCTTTAGCTGGGCCGACCCATTATGGTCCTCAAAATCTTGTGGGCCTTTAGTTAGGCCGACCCATTTAAACTTTATGGGCCACTTTTGGGCCGGTCCACGTGTCAACATATCATAGGCGCATCTCGCCCATTGGATGAGTGACACCTGTGCCAACGCGAAGCTGACACGTGTTTCCTCCAGCCAATGATGATTTTACACGTGGAAAATCCCCATTGGTTCAGGCTGTTAACGGGCTATCGGATCCAAAACCTGACCCGATAGCTTAACGACATTCCGTTACGGTGGATGCCACGTGTCGGTCACCCTTGACGAAAGCACTTCTGTGACGCGCGATTTATCGTCATGGAAGTGGACACTTCCGTGATGATAATTTTGGTAATGTCATGGAACACTTCTACGACAGCACAGGTATGACTATCTTGATTTTGTCATAAAATCGTCATGGATATACATGCATGACAGAAAATGTGACCTACTGTGACAAACGCGTATCATCACGGAGGTGTATTTTTTTGTAGTGGTGGCGGCTCTCCAAGTTATTCCTAATTGGACTATTCCATATTTGGCTTATATGACCCGGGGCGAGTTACCTGAGGATGAAACCTTGGCCAGTCAAATAACCCGGAGGTCTAAGTCGACGACTATTGTCAATGGGGAGTTGCACAGATGCAGTGTTATAGGAGTGTTTCAACGATGCATTTCTCCTGAGGAGGGCCATGAAATTCTAAGGGAGATTCATGAAGGAGATTGCGATCATCACGTCAACTCTAAATATCTCATTGCTAAAGCCTTTCGTCATGGGTTTTATTGGCAGACGGCTCATGCTGTTGTTGAAGATCTGGTCAGTAAATGTGATGGATGTAAGAAATTTTCACGACGAGCTCATGTGCCTACTCAAGAATTGAGGATGATTCCAATTACTTGGTCATTTGCAGTCTAGGGGCTAGATATGGTTGGGCATTTTAAAAGATCTAAAGATAAAAAGACTCATCTCCTGGTAGTTGTTGACAAGTTTACAAAGTGGGTTGAAGTTGAGCCGGCCCAAAATGCGATGCAGCCACGACGGTTCAATTAATCAAAAAGGTGATATTTCCTTTTGGATACCCTCATAGTATCATTACTGATAATGGTACTAATCTATCTAAGGGTGCGATGAAAGAGTTGTGTCAAGAAGAGCATATCCGGCTTGATGTATTGATACGTCTCCAACGTATCTATCATTTTTGATTGTTCCATGCTATTATATTACCTGTTTTGGATGTTTATGGGCTTTACTTTACACTTTTATATCATTTTTGGGACTAACCTACTAACCAGAGGCCCAGCCCGTATTGCTGTCTTTTGCCTATTTCAGTATTTCAAAGAAAAGGAATATCAAACGGAGTCCAAACGGGATGAAACCTTCGGGAGCGTGATTTTTGGAACGAACGTGACCCAGAGGACTTGGAGTGCAAGTCAAGAAGCAGCCTAGGCGGCCATGAAGGAGGAGGGTGCCTCCCCCCTATTGGGCACGCCCCCTATCTCTTGGGCCCCTCAGGCGTCCACCGACCTACTTCTTCCTCCTATATATACCCACGTACCCCGAGAGCATCAGAACAAGCCACGAAAACCTAATTCCACCGCCGCAACCTTCTGTATCCTCGAGATCCCATCTTGGAGCCTTCACCGGCGCTCCGCCGGAGGGGGAATCAACCACGGAGGGAATCTACATCAACACCATAGCCCCTCCGATGAGTTGTGAGTAGTTTACCGCAGACCTTCGGGTCCATAGTTATTAGCTAGATGGCTTCTTCTCTCTTATTGGATCTCAATACCATGTTCTCCTTGATCTTCTTGGAGATCTATTCGATGTAACTCTTTTTACGGTGTGTTTGTCGAGATCCGATGAATTGTGGGAATGATCAAGTTTATCTATGAGAAATATTTGTATCTCCTCTGGATTCTTTTATGTGTGATTAAGTTATCTTTGCAAGTCTCTTCGAATTATCAGTTTGGTTTGGCCTACTAGATTGATCTTTCTTTCAATGGGAGAAGTGCTTAGCTTTGGGTTCAATCTTGCGGTGTCCTTTCCTAGTGACAGCAGGGGCAGCAAGGCACGTATTGTATTGTTGCCATCGAGGATAAAAAGATGGGGTTTATATCATATTGCATGAGTTTATCCCTCTACATCATGTCATCTTTCTTAATGCGTTACTCCGTTCTTTATGAACTTAATACACTAGATGCATGCTGGATAGCGGTTGATGTGTGGAGTAATAGTAGTAAATGCAGGCAGGAGTCGGTCTACTTGTCACGGACGTGATGCCTATATACATGATCATGCCTAGATAATCTCATAATTATTCGCTTTTCTATCAATTGCTCGACAATAATTCGTTCACCCACCGTAATACTTATGCTATCTTGAGAGAAGCCACTAGTGAAACCTATGGCCCCGGGTCTATCTTTTATCATATGAGCTTTCAATCTAATTTTATTTGCATCTTTACTTTTCCGTTCTATATTATAAAATACCAAAAATATATTTATCTTATCATATTATCTCTATCAGATCTCACTTTCGCAAGTGGTCGTGAAGGGATTGAAAACCCCTTTATTGCGTTGGTTGTGATTTCTTGTTTGTTTGTGTAGGTGCGTTTGACTTTTGAGGAGCCTCCTACTGGATTGATACCTTGGTTCTCAAAAACTGACGGAAATATTTACGCTACTATTGCTGCATCACCCTTTCCTCTTCAAGGAAAACCAACGCAAGCTCAAGACGTAGCAAGAAGGATTTCTGGCACCGTTATAGGGGAGGTCTTCGCTCAAGTCAAGACATACCAAGTACCCATCACAAACTCATCTCCCTCGCATTTACATTATTTTCCATTTGCCTCTCGTTTTCCTCTCCCCCACTTCACCCTTGCCGTTTTTCACCCTCTGTAGGACCTTGAGAAGAGGTGTCCAGAGGGGTGGTGATTAGACACTAGGTACCAAAGTTGCAGTTTTTAAGATTCTTTAAGTTTAAGTGGAGATTAGGCACAATTTCAACATTCACAATACATATCAAGCAAGCATGCAAAGAGTATATGAGCAGCAGAAAGTAAAGCATGCAACTTGCAAGAAAGTAAAGGGAAGAGTTTGGAGGACTCAAACGCAATTGGAGACACAGATGTTTTTGGCGTGGTTCCGATAGGTGGTGCTATCGTACATCCACATTGATGGAGACTTCAACCCACAAAGGGTAACGGTTGCGCGAGTCCACGGAGGGCTCCGCTCACGGAGGGTCCATGAAGAAGCAACCTTATCTATCCCACCATGGCCGTCGCCCACGAAGGACTTGCCTCACTAGCGGCAGATCTTCACGAAGTAGGCGATATCCTTGCCCTTACAAACTCCTTGGTTCAACTCCACAATCTTGTCGGAGGCTCCCAAGTGACACCTAGCCAATCTAGGATACACCACTCTCCAAGAAGTAACAAATGGTGCGTTGATGATGAACTCCTTGCTCTTGTGCTTCAAATGATAGTCTCCCCAACACTCAACTCTCTCTCATAGGTTTTGGATCTGGCGGAAAGAATATTTGAGTGGAAAGCAACTTGGGGAAGGCTAGAGATCAAGATTCATATGGTAGGAATGGAATATCTTGGCCTCAACACATGAGTAGGTGGTTCTCTCTCAGAAATGGTAAGTTGGAAGTGTAGGTTCGTTTTGATGGCTCTCTCTACGAATGAAGAGGAGGTGGAGGGGTATATATAGCCTCCACACAAAATCTAACTATTACACACAATCTACCAAACTGGGTGGGACCGAATCGTTAAACTCGGTCAGACCGATTTAGCAAATAATGTGACCGTTAGGTTTTTCGGTGGGACCAAAATGCAACTCGGTGAGACCGATATGGTTAGGGTTAGGGCATAACGTAATCTCGGTAAGACCGATTACACAAACTCGGTGAGACCGATTTTGGTAATAAGATTTCCAGAGAGTTGGTCAGGCAAACTCGGTTTGACCGATTACACAAAATCGGTGAGACCGATTTTGGTAATAAGTTAACCAGAGAGTTTGCATTGTAATCTCGGTAGTACCGATTGCTCAAACTCGGTGAGACCGATTTGGTAATGGACATACATAGAGAGATTACAATCCCATCTCGGTGAGACCAAGATCCCTATCGGTAAGACCGATTTGCTTAGGGTTTGTGGCAGTGGCTATGACTTTTGGAATCGGTGGCGCCGGATAGGAAGAATCGGTGTGACCGATTTTGGCATTAGGTTTTGATCATTTGTGGAAGTGGGAAAGTAGCTAAGGGTTTTGGAGCATATCACTAAGCACATGAAGCAAGAAGCTCATTAAGCAACACCTCATCCCTCCTTGACGGTATTGGCTTTTCCTATAGACTCAATGTGATCTTGGACCACTAAAAATATAAAATGAAGAGTCTTGAGCTTGAAGCTTGAGCCAATCCTTTGTCCATAGCATCTTGAAGGAGTTGCCACATCCTTTAGTCCATGCCACTCCATTGTTGAACTTATCTGAAACATGCTAGATAAAAGTGTTAGTCCAACAAGAGATATGTTGACATTAATTACCAAAACCACCTAGGGAGCACTTGTGCTTTCAATCTCCCCCTTTTTGGTAATTGATGGCAACATACATCAAAGCTTTAGATAAAGATATAAAGAATAGCAAGAAAAGCTTTGAAAAGACATGTAACAAACATAGGCTCCCCCTACATGTATGCAATCATGTGAATATGGAATGTAGAAGCATGTGAGAGCATAAACATGATAGAGCAGGCAATGTGTTACATTTATCTTGGCCATATGCACCAGAGCAAAGAATGTTGAAGAAAATACCTTCATGCTTGTGATGCATATACTTACCTTGTACATCAGCAAGAATTCCTCATACACATGATTGTGATGCATATACTTACCTTGTAGTCTTGAGTTGGCTTAGGATGAAATGAACCTGTGTAAACAAGGTTGGATAACACAGATACATCTACTAGCCAGAGCAAACAAAAGAAACCACAAGAATACCAAGACTGGGATGACATGTAGAGAGTGAGTACTAAGTACCACATTGAATTAGACATGTCCCCAAGAGTAAAGATATGCAATGAATTTAAATGATCTCTTTCCCTTAGATGTCTTGCTCACCCTGAATCTAACATGGGATACTGGGAGAAGATAGGGAACAGAAAATTAGAGCTGAAAAATCAGGGTTGAAAGATATGAAAGATGATCAGAGCTAATGTATGCTAATGCGAGTAAGCACAACAGATCATATGAACATGTCTCTCCCCCTAAAGAAGACATGTGGGCATATCTCCTCTTGAACACCAAGCATCTGGGATCCTTGAGAAATACTTTCTACTTAAGTATTCTCTCCCCCTGGAGATCTCTCTCTCCTTTTGAGGGTCTCTCTCCCCCTTTAGAAGGCTTTAGAAGGTGATAAACTCTTTCTTATTTGATGTGATCTCTTCCTAAATGATAAGCTTTGATGTTCTCTCTCTCCCCCTTTGACATCAATTTCCAAGAAGGGTTTTGTGGAATCTGTCGAATGGGTTTGGTCCTTGAGACACAACACAAAGCAATGATAAAAATGTGATGCTTGTAGAGGACAAGATTCATTGAGTGGAGCTGGATCAGAAGAAACACAAAATTATGTGGCAAACTATTTTTCCTGTTATGAAATCGGTGGCACCGAGTGGTATGCTTCGGTTGGACCGAAAGGATTCGGTTGGGCCGAAAATAACAAATCGGTGAAACCGAGTTCATCACAGAGAAAGCATTGTCACCTCAGCTCACTAGACTAGTAAGATCTCACAAAGATTTGCAAGGAATTTACTGAAAGATGTGCAAGGAATTGGAATGCAGAAGATGCAGAGCAAACAGAAAGAAATCTAGATGAAGTTTTTTTTGAAAGGGGAAACAAATATGCATGAGTCAAACGCAAAAACACAGAAAAGAACACAAGAGAACTTCATCTAGAGATGGTCGGCGACAAGGTCACCTATGTTAGAGTACATTGACTTAGGAGTCAAGTGAGATCACTTGATCATGGGTCATACTCATCGTTTAAGCTCAAAATGGGGTTGCCATTTTTCGTTTAAGCATCTTGATGTATTCACATCTTGTCGAGTTGCTTTAGCTCATGACTAGAGTAAAGCTTCTCTAAGATGGAACAACATACCTTGGTTGGTGGTGTTGTCCATGTAGTTGAACTTGTGTGGGTTGCTCAAGGTTGATGTAGCTCATCAAGATTTTGGAGCACCACTTGGAATTTTAGTCCATCTACCTACATGGGTTAGTTCTTGCAAGGAAGAGCACTTGTGTATCCAGAAATGACAATCATGAAGCTCAACATATAATTTGTCAAAGGATATGTTTGAGTGGTTTCGTGCTTCCTTGTCTTCAACCACCATAGTGTAGAGACTTGGTGATGCAGAGATTGCTCAAGATGTGAGTAGATCACAATCTCATGGAGTTTGATTCCACTAAGTACCTACAAGAGTTAGATAACATGCAAGATACAAATATATCCAAGACATAAGATTTTCATCATAAGAGAAGTATCAAGGATTAGTCATAAGCTCATGTCTTGCATGTATCCAATGGAGTTTCTACTCCAAGTTTGAAGCATCAATGATGTTCAATTCTCCTCTTAACCTGCAAAACACTTTCTCATCAAGAGGTTTAGTGAATATATCCGCTAATTGCTTTTCGGTGCGAACATGCTTAAGATCAATGTCACCCTTAGCAACATGATCTCGAATGAAATGATGACGAACTTCAATATGCTTAGTTCGAGAATGTTGCACATGATTATGACCAATTTTGATAGCACTTTCATTGTCACAAAGCAATGGAACATGTCTCACATATATCCCACAATCTTTAAGAGTTTGGGTCATCCAAAGTAATTGAGCACAACATGAACCAGCGGAAATATATTCAGCTTCGGCAGTGGATAAGGATACCGAGTTTTGTTTCTTGCAGGACCAAGACACAAGAGATCTACCAAGAAATTGACACGTACCCGAAATGAACTTTCTATCAACCTTGTCTCTGGCATAGTCTGAGTCGGAATAACCAACAAGATCGAAAGAGGCCCTCTTAGGATACCAAATGCCAAAGTTTGGTGTATGGATTAAGTATCTCACTATCCTTTTCACGGCCTTAAGATGACATTCTTTAGGAGCAGCTTGATATCGTGCACACATGCACACACTTAGCATGATATCGGGACCTGAAGCACAGAGATATAACAATGAACCAATCATAGAGCGATAAACCTTTTGATCAACTGGTTCACCATCTTTGGTCAAGTCATTATGTCCACTAGTAGGCATGGGTGTAGACATACCTTTGCATTCTTGCATATTGAACTTCTTGAATAAGTCCTTGGTGTACTTCGTTTGAGAAACAAAGGTACCTTCCTTAGTTTGCTTGATTTGCAACCCAAGGAAGAATTTGAGTTCACTCATCATAGACATCTCAAACTTCTCCGACATTAGCTTCCCAAACTTTTCACTAAAATGAGGGTTAGTTGAACCAAATATAATATCATCAACATAGATTTGGCACACAAATAGTTCTCCATTAACCCTTTTAGTAAAAAGAGTAGAATCAATTTTCCCAATTTCAAAGCCTTTTTCAATAAGGAACTTGGTCAAGCATTTATACCATGCTCTAGGAGCTTGTTTAAGACCATAAAGAGCTTTGTGAAGTTTGTAAACATGATTGGGTTTCTTAGGATTGACAAAGCCGGGAGGTTGCTTAACATAAACTTCCTCCTCTATTTCCGCATTTAGAAAAGCACTTTTAATGTCCATTTGGTACAAGGTGATATCATGATGATTAGCATAGGCAAGTAAGATGCGAATGGACTCAAGTCTAGCAACGGGGGCGTAAGTCTCACCATAGTCCATACCTTTGACTTGTGTGTAGCCTTGGGCGACGAGACGTGCTTTGTTGCGAACTACTTGTCCATATTCATCTTGCTTGTTGCGAAACACCCATTTGGTACCGATGACGTTGTGGTTGTTGTCGGGCTTCTCAACCAATGTCCAAACTTGGTTCCTCTCAAAGTTGTGTAGCTCTTCATGCATAGCATTTATCCAATCCAGATCTTCCAATGCTTCTTCAACCTTCATAGGTTCAATGCTAGAGATGAAGGAATAGTTTTCACAAAAGTTAGCTAAACAAGTTTTAGAGCGACTGATTCTCCCGGTCTGAATGTCATTGTAGATTTGCTCGACGGGATGATCTTTAGCAACTCTTGCTCGAACTCGTGAAAGCTTTTGCTTGGGTCTTCGTTGAACATCTTCTTCATCTTGTTCTTCTTCTTGTTGGCCTTCTTCATTGTTGGTGTTGTCGTTCTCTTGTCATGGTGGAGAAGGAGGTTGTTGACGTTCATCTTGATGCACTTCCTCGTTTTCTTCATCTTGGTGTGTCCCACTTGTGGATGCTTCCGTATCAACTCTTGGTTCACCTTGTCGTGAAGTAGAAGCTTCCACTTGGACGGACGAGGTACTCTCCTTCACCTCCGTTGGACGAACCTTCCCAATAGCCAAGTCTTGAATTGCTTCCGAAGGATCTTTGTCACCTACATCAATTGGCAATTGCTCTACTTGCGAGCCGTTATATTCATCAAACTTCACATCTACCGTTTCTTCAACCTTTCGGGTGAAATTGTTGTAGACATGGTAAGTGTGAGAGTTTGAGCCATAACCTAGTAGGAAACCTTCATGAGATTTAGGACCAAATTTAGAGCGACGATGCTTATCAAGAATGTAGCACTTTGAGCCGAATACTCAAAAGTATCCAACTTGGGGTTTGTTATCGTTGAGGAGCTCGTATGCCATCTTGCCGAGTAGCTTGTGAAGATACAAGCGATTTGTTGCATGACAAGCTGTCTCAACTGCTTCCGCCCAAAAGTGCTTTGGCGTCTTGTACTCATCAAGCATCGTTCTCGCCATTTTGATGAGCGTCCGGTTCTTCCTCTCAACAACTCCGTTTTGTTGAGGTGTGTACGTAGCCGAGAACTCGTGTGAAATCCCTTCTTCGTCAAGAAAGGTGTCCACATTTGCGTTCTTGAACTCCGTTCCGTTGTCGCTGCGAACCTTCTTGATCTTCACTTCAAATTGATTTTAGGCCTTCCTAGTGAAGTTTTTGAAGATCTTTTGGACCTGCGATTTATCATCGAGAAAGAACACCCACATAAATCTTGAAAAATCATCAACTATAACTAGACCAAAAGAATTTCCACCGAGACTCTTGTAGGAATTGGGACCAAAGAGATCCATGTGAAGTAGCTCAAGTGGCCTCCTTGTGGTCATGATGTTCTTCATGGGATGCCTTCCTCCAACCTGTTTACCTGCCTAACAGGCGCTGCAAAGTCTATCCTTATCAAATATGACATCGTTAACTCCAAAGATATGATTTCCTTTAATAAGCTTGTCAAGGTTTCGCATACCAACATGACCTAATCGTCTATGCCATAACCAATCTTTTGAGGGTTTAGCAATGAAGCAAGTTTTAGGTTGAGCCTTTTTAGTGAAATCAACAATGTATAGATCACCTCTACGCACACCGGTAAAGACCATTTTATGATTGTCTTGACGAAACACTTGGCAATCAACTTCAGTAAATAAGACATTGAAACCGAAATCAGCAAGTCTAGATACTGAAAGTAAGTTGTATCCAAGAGATTCAACGAGCATGACATTTTGTATGGAGCTATCATGTGATATGGCCACCTTACCGAGGCCAACCACCTTACCCTTTGAGTTTTCACCGAAAGTGACATACTTTTGAGGACTATCATTATCAGCAAGCTCACGAAACATGTCTTTATCTCCAGTCATGTGATCGGTACACCACTATCAAGAACCCATTCCTTTCCTCCTGACATATATCCCCGAAGATTTTCCATAAGACCAAAGTGTCTCATTGCATCATCAAGATCGAAGTCACTATCATCATCCTCATCATAGTATCCATGTTCAACATCATCATGTGGTGGATCAAGTCCTAGAGAGGGTGATTCATTAGAATGAGTTTGACAATGATCTTGCTTATGAATTTTTATAGCTTCAGAAATAATATCACTAATAATACCAACATTTCCTTTGGCACGCATAAGGTTTGTAAGCTCAAACAGACGATCACCAAACATTGGATCACTAGTATTCATTTTACTCAAAGCAATAGACTTGTGAAGAATTTCATCAAGATTTTTCAAGGAGTAATCTGGAAATCGTTGCTCAAGAAATTTCCATATGGTGTAGGCACACTTGAAAGTAGGCAAGCATCCAATCAAGTTTCTAGGCAATCCTCTAATGATAAGTTCAGCAGTTCTAAGATTCCTAATCATGTCAATTGACTCATCATGGGTAGGATGCATAGGATCAACATAAGGTGCACAAGGGCTAGCAATGTACTTGTTCAAATGATATTGATTGAAAATAACAAGCATCTCATTTTTCCACTCATGAAAATATTCTCCATCCAGAATAGGCACTCTATGTCTAAGACTCCCAATAGTAGACTCATCCATCTTCCTCCAATGGTGATTAAACCGAAGCAATGGAGACAAATGCTCTGATACCACTTGTAGGACCTTGAGAAGAGGTGTCTAGAGGGGGTGATTAGACACTAAGTACCAAAGTTGCAGTTTTTAAGATTCTTTAAGTTTAAGTGGAGATTAGGCACAATTTCAACATTCACAATACATATCAAGCAAGCATGCAAAGAGTACATGAGCAGCGGAAAGTAAAGCATGCAACTCGCAAGAAAGTAAAGTGAAGGGTTTGGAGGGTTCAAACGCAATTGGAGACATGGATGTTTTTGGCGTGGTTCCGATAGGTGGTGCTATCGTACATCCACGTTGATGGAGACTTCAACCCACAAAGGGTAACGGTTGCGCGAGTCCACGGAGGGCTCCACCCACGAAGGGTCCACGAAGAAGCAACCTTGTCTATCCCACCATGGCCGTCGCCCACGAAGGACTTGCCTCACTAGTGGTAGATATTCACGAAGTAGGCGATCTCCTTGCCCTTACAAACTCCTTGGTTCAACTCCACAATCTTGTCGGAGGCTCCCAAGTGACACCTAGCCAATCTAGGAGACACCACTCTCCAAGAAGTAACAAATGGTGCGTTGATGATGAACTCCTTGCTCTTGTGCTTCAAATGATAGTCTCCCCAACACTCAACTCTTTCTCATAGGTTTTGGATCTGGTGGAAAGAAGATTTGAGTGGAAAGCAACTTGGGGAAGGCTAGAGATCAAGATTCATATGGTAGGAATGGAATATCTTGGCCTCAACACATGAGTAGGTGGTTCTCTCTCAGAAATGGTAAGTTGGAAGTGTAGGTTCGTTCTCATGGCTCTCTCTACGAATGAAGAGGAGGTGGAGGGGTATATATAGGCTCGACACAAAATCTAACCGTTACACACAATCTACCAAACTTGGTGGGACCGAATCGTTAAACTCGGTCAGACCGATTTAGCAAATAATGTGACCGTTAGGTTTTTTGGTGGGACCGAAATGCAACTCGGTGAGACCGATATGGTTAGGGTTAGGGCATAACGTAATCTCGGTAAGACCGATTACACAAACTCGGTGAGACCGATTTTGGTAATAAGCTTTCCAGAGAGTTGGTCAGGCAAACTCGGTTTGACCGATTACACAAAATCGGTGAACCAGAGAGTTTGCATTGTAATCTCGGTAGTACCGATTGCTCAAACTCGGTGAGACCGATTTGGTAATGGACATACACAGAGAGATTACAATCCCATCTCGGTGAGACCGAGATCCCTATCGGTAAGACCGATTTTCTTAGGGTTTGTGGCAGTGGCTATGACTTTTGGAATCGGTGGCGCCGGATAGGAAGAATCGGTGTGACCGATTTTGGCATTAGGTTTTGATCATTTGTGGAAGTGGGAAAGTAGCTGAGGGTTTTGGAGCATATCACTAAGCACATGAAGCAAGAAGCTCATTAAGCAACACCTCATCCCTCCTTGATAGTATTGGCTTTTCCTATAGACTCAATGTGATCTTGGACCACTAAAAATGTAAAATGAAGAGTCTTGAGCTTGAAGCTTGAGCCAATCCTTTGTCCTTAGCATCTTGAAGGAGTTACCACATCCTTTTGTCCATGCCACTCCATTGTTGAACTTATCTGAAACATGCTAGATAAAAGTGTTAGTCCAACAAGAGATATGTTGACATTAATTACCAAAACCACCTAGGGAGCACTTGTGCGTTCACCCTCTCTTTCCCAATCTCCTCTCTTTTCCGCTCCCCCTCTTTTTCCTCCTCGCTTTTGGTTGACGTTATGTCTGAAATTGGGGAGATTATTGTCGATATGGACAATAATGATAACATGGAAAATTTTGATGCTCCTGTTGAAGAACACCCTATCTTGCATACTAAAAAGTTTTGAATCGGTAGTGGTAATATTATTGGGAAAGGGGTTATTCAGGATTTCTTTACTTGTGCCGGTTCTTTACCCTCTATGGGCGGTTCTATTCTTCATAGAACTAGTAGTCTTGCGGATGCTATCGCTATGCTTGTATTTGAGCTTGAAAGACGATTTATGCATATGCATCCTTGCATACAAAGAATTTTCCTAGAATTTTCTAACATTGAGCATTCTTCTGTTAAGCGTGCCGCTACTATATTTTTGGCACATGAGTTTAGATTTATAATAAGAGAGGCCAAATAAATCTTTGCACACTATAGCGTGGATGCCGGCCGTCCTCCCATAGAAGCTATCCTCTTTGATCAAGAGGAAATTAGGCGTTTTCAATCTTTGGACTATGTTGCTTTTAATGAAAACCTTAGAAAAAAGGTTCCTACCAATGTCCTAGTTGATAGAATTTCTGAAATTAATAATGATTTTCTCTTCGAAACAATGAGCTAGGATACTCTCTTGAGTATAGGCTCACGAATTCTGCCAAAAGAACGCTTATAATGATGAATTAGTTGTGCAATATGAAGGGCCAAAGAAGGAACCCATTCCTCCTGTGATTGATCTTGGGGACTTTTGTCCCATTAAATTTAGCCCTTTTGATTACTTTTGCTTGCCTGAAAGAAAACTTGCTGCTGAACGTAGAGAATATGAGATGAGTTTTCAAGATCTATCTTATTATTATGGCACTGCTTAGATCTATCCTCGCTTTTATGCCTAGCTAGGGGCGTTAAATGATAGTGCTAGTTGGGAGGCAACCCAATTTTATTTGTGTTTTTTGTTGTTGTTTCTGTTTAGTAATAAATTTTTCATCTACCTTCTGTTTAGATGTGTTTTTATGTTTTAATTAGTATTTGTGCCAAGTAGAACCTATAGGATAACCTATGGTGATAGTTAATTTGATTCTGCTGAAAAACAAAAACTGTGCACGCACGAAAATAATTTTGTTAATTCAAAGAAACATGCTTCTGCGTAGATTCGTTTTTCTGTAGATCAATAGACAAATTTCCCAGGACTTCCTATTTTGGTAGGATTTTTAGAGTTCCATAAGTATTCGGGAGTTACAGATTTCTACAGACTGTTCTGTTTTTGACAGATTCTGTTTTTCGTGTGTTGTTTGCTTATTTTGATGCATCTATGGCCAGTATTAACTGGTATGAACCATAGAGAACTTGAAATACAGTAGGTTTAACACGAATATAAATAAAGAATGAGTTTATTACAGTACCTTATGTGGTGGTTTTCTTTCTTTCACTAACGGAGCTTATGAGATTTCCTGTTGAGTTTTGTGTTGTGAAGTTTTCAAGTTTTCGGTAAAAAATTGATGGACTATGGAATAAGGAGTGGCAAAAGCCTAAGCTTGGGTATGCCCATGGCACCACAAGATATTCAAGAATAGCCAAAAGCCTAAGCTTGGGGATGCCCCGGAAGGCATCCCCTCTTTCGTCTTCGTTCATTGGTAACTTTACTTGGAGCTATATTTTTATTCGCCACATGATATGTGTTTTGCTTGGAGCGTCTTGTATGATATTAGTATTTGCTTTTTAGTTTACCACAATCATCCTTGCTGTACACACCTTTTGGGAGAAGCCCACTTGATTAGAATTTAGCGTACTATGTGCTTCACTTATATTTTTTTGGGCTTGATAGTTTTTGCTCTAGTGCTTCACTTATATCGTTTAGAGCACGGAGGTGGCTTAATTTTGAAGAAATTGTTGATCTCTCATGCTTCACTTATATTATTTTGAGAGTCTATTATAACAGCATGGTATTTGCTATGGTTATAAAATTGGTCCTAGAATGATGGGCATCCTAGTTGGGTATAATAAAAACTATCATAGAAAGTGAATTGGATGCTATGATCAATTTGATACTTGATAATTGTTTTGAGATATAGAGGTGGTAATATTAGAGTCATGCTAGTTGGGTGATTATGAATTTAAAGAATACTTGTGTTGAAGTTTGTGATTCCCGTAGCATGCACGTATGGTGAACCGCTTTGTGATGAAATTGAAGCACAATTTTATTTATTGATTGTCTTCCTTATGAGTGGCAGTCGGGGACGAGCGATGGTATTTTCCTACCAATCTATCCCCCTAGGAGCATGCGCGTAGTACTTTCAATGACTTGTAGATTTTTGCAATCAGTATATGAGTTCTTATGACTAATGTTGAGTCCATGGATTATACGCACTCTCACCCTTCCACCATTGCTAGCCTCTCTTGTGCCGCGCAACTTTCACCGGTACCATACACCCACCATATACCTTCCTCAAAACAACCACCATACCTACCTATTATGTCATTTCCATAGCCATTCTGAGATATATTGCCATGCAACTTTCCACCATTCCGTTTATATGACACGCATCATCATTGTCATATTGCTCTTTGCATGATCATGTAGTTGACATCGTATTTGTGGCAAGGCCACCTTCATAATTTTCACACATGTCACTCTTGATTCATTGCATATCCCAGCACACCGCCAGAGGCATTCATATAGAGTCATATCTTGTTATAAGTATTGAGTTGTAATCTTGAGTTGTAAGTAAATAAAAGTGTGATGATCTTCATTATTAGAGCATTGTCCCAGTGAGAAAGGATGATGGAGACTATGATTCCCCCATAAGTTAGGATGAGACTTCGTACTTTAAATAAATAAAAAGAGAAAGGCCAAAAAAAGAAATGCCAAATAAAAAAATGAGAGAAAAAGAGAGAAGGGACAATGCTACTATCCTTTTACCACACTTGCGCTTCAAAGTAGCACCATGATCTTCATGATAGAGAGTCTCCTATGTTGTCACTTTCATATACTAGTGGGAATTTTTCAATATAGAACTTGGCTTGTATATTCCAATGATGGGCTTCCTCAAAATACCCTAGGCCTTCGTGAGCAAGCGAGTTGGATGCACACCCACTTAGTTTCTTTTGTTGAGCTTTCATACATTTATAGCTCTAGTGCATCCGTTGCATGGCAATCCCTACTCACTCACATTGATATCTATTAATGGGCATCTCCATAGCCCGTTGATACGCCTAGTTGATGTGAGACTATCTTCCACCTTTTTTGTCTTCTCCACAACCACCATTCTATTCCACATATAGTGCTATGTCCATGGCTCATGCTCATGTATTGCGTGAAAGTTGAAAAAATTTGAGATTACTAAAGTATGAAACAATTGCTTGGCTTGTCATCGGGGTTGTGCATGATTAAATACTTTGTGTGATGAAGATAGAGCAACAGCCATACTATATGATTTTGTAGGGATAAGTTTCTTTGGCCATATTATTTTGAGAAGACATGATTGCTTGATTAAGTATGCTTGAAGTATTATTATTTCTTATGTCAATATGAACTTTTATTTTGAATCATTTGGATCTGAACATTCATGCCACAATAAAGAAAATTACATTGAGAATTATGCTAGGTAGCATTCCACATCAAAAATTTTGTTTTTATCATTTACCTACTCGAGGACGAGAAGGAATTAAGCTTGGGGATGGTTGATACGTCTCCAACATATCTATAATGTTTGATTGTTCCATGCTATTATATTACCTGTTTTGGATGTTTATGGGCTTTACTTTACACTTTTATATCATTTTTGGGACTAACCTACTAACCGGAGGCCCAGCCTGTATAGCTGTTATTTTTTGCCTGTTTCCGTATTTCGAAGAAAAGGAATACCAAATGGAGTCCAAACGGGATGAAACCTTCGGGAGTGTGATTTTTGGAACGAACATGACCCAGAGGACTTGGAGTGCAAGTCAAGAAGCAGCCGAGGCAGCCACGAGGGTGGAGGGCGCCCCCCTACTTGGTCGAGCCCCCTATCTCGTGGGCCCCTCGGGCGTCCACCGACCTACTTCTTCCTCCTATATATACCCATGTACCCCGAGAACATCAGAACAAGACACGAAAACCTAATTCCACTGCCGCAACCTTCTGTATCCGCGAGATCCCATCTTGGAGCCTTCGCTGGTGCTTCGCCGGAGGGGGGATCAACCACGAAGGGCTTCTACATCAACACCATAGCCCCTCCGATGAGTTGTGAGTAGTTTACCACAGACCTTCGGGTCCATAGTTATTAGCTAGATGGCTTCTCTCTTTTTGGATCTCAATACCATGTTCTCCTTGATCTTCTTGGAGATCTATTCGATGTAACTCTTTTTGCGGTGTGTTTGTCGAGATCCGATGAATTGTGAGTTTATGATCAAATTTATCTATGAGAAATATTTGAATCTCCTCTGAATTCTTCTATGTGTGCTTAAGTTATCTTTGCAAGTCTCTTCAAATTATCAGTTTGGTTTGGCCTACTAGATTGATCTTTCTTGCAATGGGAGAAGTGCTTAGCTTTGGGTTCAATCTTGCGGTGTCCTTTCCCAGTGACAGCAGGGGCAGCAAGGCACGTATTGTATTGTTGCCATCGAGGATAAAAAGATGGGGTTTATATCATATTGCATGAGTTTATCCCTCTACATCATGTCATCTTTCTTAATGCGTTACTCCGTTCTTTATGAACTTAATACTCTAGATGCATGCTGGATAGCGGTCGATGTGTGGAGTAATAGTAGTAGATGCAGGTAGGAGTTGGTCTACTTGTCATGGACGTGATGCCTATATACATGATCATGCCTAGATAATTTCATAATTATTCGCTTTTCTATCAATTGCTCGACAGTAATTCGTTCACCCACCGTAATACTTATGCTATCTTGAGAGAAGCCACTAGTGAAACCTATGTGCCCCGGGTCTATCTTTTATCATATAATCTTTCAATCTACTTTTATTTGCATCTTTAGTTTTCCGTTCTATATTATAAAATACCAAAAATATATTTATCTTATCATATTATCTCTATCAGATCTCACTTTCGCAAGTGGCCGTGAAGGGATTGACAACCCCTTTATTGTGTTGGTTGCGAGTTCTTGGTTGTTTGTGTAGGTTCGTGGGACTTTTGAGGAGCCTCCTACTGGATTGATACCTTGGTTCTCAAAAACTGACGGAAATACTTATGCTACTATTGCTGCATCACCCTTTCCTCTTCAAGGAAAAACAACGCAAGCTCAAGACATAGCATGTATCATCAGTGGCTCACCCGCAGTCTAATGTTCAAGCTGAAAGAGCTAATCAAGAAATCTTGAGAAGCATCAAAACCCAGCTTATGGTCCCCTTGCAGAGGACACCGGGTTGTTTGGTGGAAGAGTTGCCCTAAGTGTTGTGGAGTATCAATACCACCCCCAACAGATCTACGGGTTACACGCCTTTCTTCATGGTTTACGGAGTAGAGGCGGTTCTCCCTAGTGACATACGTCACGATTCGCCCCGTGTGGTGGCTTATGTTGAAGTTGATAATAAGAAAGCACATCAGGATGCTATTGACCTGTTGGATGAAGAGTGTGACCTTGCGGCGGCTCGTTTGGCGATTTACCAGCAAGATCTGCGTCGTTATCGCAGCCGCCGGGTTAAAACCAAAACCTTTCAAGAAGGATATTTAGTGCTCCGGCTCATCCAGGATCAAACTGACATGCACAAGCTATCCCCACCTTGGGAAGGACCTTTTGTGGTCAGCAAAACCCCTTATCAATGTTCGAGACCACAAGGACTCACGCACGTCGGAGGAGGAGACCCACCGGCCGTGGAATATTGCTCATCTTCGGCCTTATTACACCTGAGCCATCGGCTCTCGTATGTACATATTTTCAACAATGTATATATTATGATTAGTATAATAAAGTCGGCATCCCTGATGATTCAGGGCCTTTGTCGTTTCATTTCTAAGAATCTGAGTCTTTATTGTTACTTCATAAGGTCACTTGGGGGCTCCCTGCTCATTGAGCATAGCTATGATAACCCTTTTGATCCGGCTTATATGCCTTGATTGCAAAAAACTTGGGGGCTTCCTGCTCATTAAGCATAGCTATGACTACCCAACTGGTCCGGATTGAATATCTGGATCAAATATTACTTGGGGGCTCCTTGTTAAATGAACAAGAGTTTTGTTGTCCTTCATAATAGGCTTGGACGCCAGGTGTATTCACCAAAAATCCGGGTTATCCTGCCTTTGTACGCTTGCCACTCCGACCAAGTAATCCTGGAATGACTTGTCGTACTCTTGACAGTCACTCTTTTAAAAGACCCTGAACTTGTCAAAGTGAAAACAACAATTGGTCATGTGAGGCCTGGCTTACAGGTTTTAACTAAGGAATAACTCAGCGGCTGTGTAGCCCTTGAATAGCACTTGATGTTGAGGCTTGGCAGCCTTTGAATGCCTTGATCTTTCTGGTTTATATTGACTTTGAATTTTTCTTGACAATTTCTGTTTGTGCCATATTGATATATGGTTGATTCATGCCATGATGCCTTAATCATTACTTGCTAATACTCGATGTTTGTTAACCCGACCTGGCTTTGGACGTTAAGTCGCCAGTATATGATGATCATATGTTTGGAGTCCTGTACTCTCAAATTTTGGAGGATATTGCCCTTTGCTGTCTAAGACATTGTAAGCCGGTGGCGTGAATAAATTACACAGAGTGCTGCGCTCTGTATTGGGACTATTGCCCTTATTGCATAAGGCCTGGTAAGCCGGCAATACACATAAGTACCACATGTATGATATTCATTTGGTTATAATTATATGAGGTTTTGATAAATCGGCCCTGGTTATGGATGTTATAGTCACCAGTGGCTTGTTATATGGGGCTTTTTGACCCACCTTGGGGTAAACCGCCAAGGCACTTGTGCTTTGTTTGTATGCAGGGTTTATGACAATATGCTTACGCAAAATTGATAATGAGTATGAGCATAAACATTGGATCGTGAAAGAAGATCAAAACAGCTCAACAGTGTTATGCAGATCAACATGCGCGATGGCATGACAGATAATTGTTTAAAGCTAGCCTATTACAAGGCAACAGACGGTCCAAAAGAATAAGTGTTTTTTGAAAAGTATCTCAGCTGGTAGATGCTAAGCCGGCCTGCGGCTCACTAGTCTTGGCCTTGTCGAGTTGAGGGTTGTGGGTCTTCCATCGCTGGTTTATCCTCCTCCTCTTCACCCATTGGCTGGAAGTCAGAGGTTGCCCAGTTAATCCCAGTCAAAGCTCTGAATACAACTTCATTGCTAATAAGTGTTGACAGGTCAATGTCAAGAGCAAAAGTGTGCTTACGGATTGGAGGAGTAAGGTCCATCAGTCATGGATTAGCGCCTTGACCTTCTCATTGTCAGCGTCGTAAACCGCCTGATAATGTGATAGGTCGGCATCCTCAGCTAGCTTGCTTTCTAGAGAATGCACTTCCCTTGCTATTGAAGCAAAGTCCTCTGCGCTGAAGGGAGACTCGTCCTCTTTCATTCTGGGGCAGCCATTAGCCAAATCTGCCGGGTCAAGATCTGCTTGCCATGCTTTAGCCCGGGTTAGCGCGGTAAGTACACTGACTCTTGCAGCAGATTTTCGCAGGGGCAGCACAGATAGCTTCTCTAGTGTGTCCTTAATGAGGGTTGGCGGCTGTTTCTTTTGTGTAGCTGTGCAAATGGCTTGTTGTGCGCCAGTATATAATTGCTCTACAAGGGTGTAGGCGGCTTTCAGCTTCTTGCGCATATCTGAGCCGAGGTGGGCGATCCTGGAGCCCGTATTAATAAATAAATCTATAAGCCGGATGAATAGTGATTATAGTGTATTGGTAGTAACAAATTGAGATGATGTTACTTACCGAAGATGGCAGCAGTCATGGCATTCACTTGATGTTTTAAACTGGCGAGTTCTTCAGCCACCGGCTTAAGAGCTGCTTCGGCATCTTCCGCTCTTTTCAATAGAGCTGATTTCTCTGTCTCCCAGCCTGCTTTGTCAGCTTTGAAGTCTTTCTTTAGCTTTTCTATCTCTGCCAAGGTCGTGGTCAATTCTGTTTTATCCTTGGAGGTTTCAGATTGCTGAGACTTGATGTTTTCTTGAAGATCAGCAACTTGGGAGTCTTTGACAGTAAGTTCAGCCTGCAGGATATAAACAATAGCTGGATTAAAGTTATCTTATTTAAAAGTCCCAAGCACAATACAAGTATGTTACTCGGCACTTGGGGGCTAATGCATATTGCTCTTTTCTGAAAACAATTTTATGATGACCCGGTTTATCTTGACAGATTAAGCCGGCCCTTGAGGGCTACAGAGGTGAAATTGACTCATTAAATATTCAAAGTCCTGGCTTGTCTTGGCAGACTAAGCCGGCCCTTGGGGGCTACTGGATTTGATCTACAAAGCTATTTAAAGTCTACAACACATTCTATTCTATCATGTACAGTAAACTTGGCGGCTAATGGAAGGGTATTCATATGAAGAGAGTTGTAGTGTTTACCTCAAAGCGCTCCTTCATCAAGTTTACTAATCTGGCTTCGAAGTCACGACTTGTGTACAGGCGGTTCAGGTACCCAGAGTGGATCTCTTGGGCACTGAAGTGGGCATAGCTCTCCAGATTGGCTGACCACTTGCCTTTGTGAGCAATAGAAATTTCTTCTTTAGCGTTGTGCTTTGACAAGATAGTAGGGTTCCCTAGCTCCGTATAACCATGCCCAGTGATGGTAACATAATCAGCCTTTTCTTCAGCCGGCTTGATAGGGCTAGGCGGCTTAATGGGGCTTGGTGGATTGGTGATAACTAGATCAACATCCATCTGGTCCATGTCAACGTTGTGATCGACCAGTGGCGGTTCATCAACTGTGGCTTCAGGGGCTTGGTGGGAGGTCTCTATTGACTGCTACTCCGGCTCAGAAGGGTTTTAAGTGGTTTTTGTCACCTTCATTTTCTTGTTGGGCTTTGCCATGGCCCTATGAATGAAACACAAGATGAGGTTAGTACAACAGTTGAGTATATAATTGAAAGTAAAGACTTGACAGTCTTACCCAGGCACTGGTTTGAAGGACGGGACATGAGTCCCTGTTGAGTCGCCAGAGGAGGAATGAGACATTCCCTAATAATTTGAATCGGAAGGATTAAGAGCTTGTCGAAAAGACCAGCCCTGGGATAAGTTAAGTTGGAGTTTGTTGAGACCTCTGGACGACGCTTGCGAGGAGTCGGAGTGTTTGGTAAGCCGGAGGAAAGGATCTTGCTTCCACTGGTCTGGGTAGTGCAGCGAGCTTCATGTTGCTGCTTTTTCAAAATAAAGTTGGGATCCAAATAAGCCAAAGGATGAGAAAACCTTACTTTCCGGCTTGCTTGGCGAGTATTCTGTTTTGGCACAAATTCTGAGCTGGAGGAAAGAACAACTACCTTTTCGTCACCCGCGCGGCTGGCTTCCGCTTCCTCCTGATAACAATCATTGTTAATGAGATGTACAAAAAATAAGCCAAGAGAGTCAAGTTCTACCTCCAACTCGTCATCATCACCATCATCATCCAAGTTTAATGACTCGAAGGGATTGGTCTTCTTCTTGGCAGGCTTTTTGGTGACCTTGGTCTTGGTCCGGGTCGGCTTGGCCGGCTTATATCATGTGGCTTCTTCTTCCAAAATGGAGAATCGGCCTGTTGAGATCAAATGATCATAAGTGGAAAGAATTAACAAAAACATTATTTAGGTTGAATGCATGGTGTGCAATACTTACAGCTGGCGGTTGGTTGAAGGTGCAGTAAGGACTAAGTCCGGTTTTACTGCATTCTGCCCAGGTTTTGTTCAACAAAGCCTTGGTTGCTTTGGTGATTTCTGCATCAGATAGTTGAATTTCCCAGTGGCATTGGGGATCTTTCAAGTTGCCGGTATATTCACACATTAAGCCGGGGCGGCGGCTTAAGGGCAAGATCCTCCAGGAGACCCAGCACCAAACAAGGTCGATGTCGATTAAGCTGTTAGCCATGAAGGCTCTGATCTTTGAAAAAGTGGGGGCATACTTGGCTCGTTCCCTCATGCTAATCCACGGTGGGAGAGGATGTGTGTTGCTGAGCCGGTGGTCACGATAACCTAGAAGAGGATTCTCACCCGCTGGAGAGGTGTCTTGGCAATAAAACCAAGTCTGGTTCCAGTCCTTGGGATGACTGGGCAGTTTGGCATATGGGAAGGAGGCTTCTTTCCTCTTCTGAATTGAAACCCCGCCTAGCTCCAAATTAGGCCCATCGGTAAACACTATCTGCCGGTTTAAGTAATAAAACTCTCTAAACAGTTCAACAGTGGGTTCTTCTTGAAGATAAGCTTCACAAAATACTTGGAAGTTGCAAATATTGGACATGGAATTGGGCCCAATGTCTTGAGGGTGAAGTTGGAAAAATTGTAGCACATCTTGGAAGAACTTTGAGCCGGGTGGGGGTAAACCCCTGGATCATGTGATTAGTGAAAACAATTACTTCTCCTTCCTTGGGCTCAGGAGGATTTTCAAGGCCTGGGACCCTCCAGTGGATGTCCTCTTTCTTGGCTAAGGCGCCAGTCGCAACAAAGTTGTTCAAATCTTCCTTGGTGACCCGGGATGATACCCAGTTGCATGCAGCGAAGGTCTTAGTCATTGTTGATGATCTGAACAGAAATTTTTGCCGGTTTAAGATTATGTTGGTAAGCCGACCATTGGTTCAAGGGTAAGAATGATAAACATGTAGTGTGTTAAGCTAGAGGATCGCATTGGAGTTATGCCAGGAAAACTATTGGAGGCTTAAGAGGGGACTAATGGTGCTTGTCGGGTTATGGTTTATACGTTAAGCCGCCCACACAGCTATCGATTTTCAGATTTGTGAGTGGAAAAATTGATAAGTGTTGGACAAATAGCTTTCACAAACCAATGCTATAATTTTGGATCTACGACAGTTCAAATAATGAAGAAATTCTAAACCTAAGTTGCGGCAGCAGAGCAGTTCGTGTGATCAGATGGGATCTCTCATGGAGGGGGAGGCGCTCAAGTAATCAAAAATGAGTTCTAAAGCTGACACCATGCAAGATGTGCATTAAACTCAGATCAAACTACAAGAAATAGGGAAGAACAGAGAGGTACAGAGATGAACCCCGACAAACTTGAACAAACCCTAATGAGATCTATGGTGAGGGAAGGAGAAAAGCTCGTCAGGGCTGTTGAACAGCGGAGGCGCGTGGACGAATTCTGGTCCGTTCAGGTTGATGCAGCGGCCGTGGTTGTGAGGAAGAGGATGAAGACACGGAGGCAAGGAGGGAAAGTGAAAGGGACCCCTGGCCCTATTTATAAGGCAAAAGGATAAGTGGCATGCGCAGGAATCGAGGAGGCTGAAAAATGGATATGTGACAGCACAGACGTCTCGATTTTTGGAGATTCATTAAAAGTGAAGGCATATCAAGACTTGGGATTTGTGTGACATTAATGTGAGATGACGTCATGGCGGCTTACCGCGATTCTGTGAGCTAATGTCGCGGCGGGCTATAAGATTTCATAAGGACTGACGAGGAAGGATTTTTTTTCTAAGTGTTGAAGATTGATATGAACAAGTTCACATCAAACTGGGGCCTAATGTTGGGGATATGACTATTGGGTATGACCCGCCCAGGAGGGGCCGGGTCATACCACTGGTGGTTCATAATGAGATGGCCCATGAAATTGTTGAAGATGGCGGTTCAAAAAGCAAGCTTACTGAAGGCCCAAGACCCAGAGGAGACTTGAGGCCCACAGGCGTAAACCGCCATATGTTAACTTGTATGTTAAGGAAAGGGTAGTGCTGTCACCGAGCCGGACACTTTGTGTATGAGCCGGCCGGGACTCTGTAAGCCTCCGGGCATCAGCTGTGTATATAAATGGGTGACCCAGCGGTGGTTTAGGGAAAGAAAGAAGAGATCGAGAACTAGGTCAAGCATATTCGCTCCCTGGTAATCGAAACCCAAGGAATACAACCCTAAACTGGAGTAGGCATTTACCTCCACCACGAGGGGCCGAACCAGTATAAACTCTTGGTGTCCCTTGTCCCGTTTAACCCCTTCAAGCTAACTACATTGCGATGGCTCCACACCTAAATCCTCATGCTAGGGCATCTGTCGTGACAATTCCACGACACTAACGGAGCCGATGGTGCCACCTTGATGCCGCTGAGATGGGATGATTCATTCTGAGACTTTAATAGGAACAAAAGGCCCTCTGCTGCCAACAAGAAAATATATGGAGAGATAGGATCTCCCTGTCGAATACCCCGTGAAGGGTTAAAACCCTCCAAAATGCCACTGTTAAATAAAATAGAAAAGGAAATTGTTTTGACCATGCTCATGACGATCGTAACCCATGGTGCAGCAAAGCCCAATTTCATCATCATAGCAGGTAACTCCACTCGACCCTATCATAAGCTTTCATCATGTCCAGTTTGAGTGCACAGTGTGGTTGTTTCCCTTAGATTTGTTCCTCATCATGAAATGTAAACACTCATAAGCAGATATTATATTGTCAGTAACAAGCCTTCCTAGGACAAACGTTGATTGCTCCTCTGAAATAACATCTAGGAGTATAACCTTCAGGCGGTTTGACAGTTCCTTCGATGCTATGTTGTAGAAGACATTGCATAAGCTGATTGGACGGAACTGTGATAACAGGGTAGGGTTTGATACCTTTGGTATTAACACTAGCAAAGTGTCGTTTACGCACGCAGGGCTCTCCTCCCCCTGTACTATGCCGAGTACTGCTCTCGTGATAGCTTCACCACAAGTGTCCTAGTGATGTTGGAAGAAGTGTGCAGGAAACCCATTCGACCCCGGGTCCTTCGTGGGAAACATTTGGAAAAGTGTGTTCCTGGCCTCTGCCTCCGTGTACGGGGCGAGAAGTTGTTCATTCATTGCTGCTGTCACTTTAATGGGGACATGCTAGAGTACCTCTTCCATGCCATGTACTCCCTCAGAACTATATAAATTTGTGGGCATTCTGGATATGGGGGTATCCAGACTTGCCTGCCTGCAGCCCACCATGTGGCTCCATCGACGGCCTGGTATGGCCTAGCTTCAACATCAGCAGAACAAGACCCTCCCGAGGGGCCAAGCCTCGCGAGGTGAACAACGCCAAGACCCCCGAGGGGATCGGCCTCTTCAGGCTAGCTCCCGAGGGGCAGAGAGTTCAATGCAAGGTGCACCTCACGAGGCTCAGCTAACGTGAGCCATGATGACCAAGGCCAGGCGGGCGCCAGCGGGTGCAGAGTGCCAGTTTCCTCTTTGGTGCAAGGGAGGCAAGCCGCAGGCGCGGAGTCCCCAAGAATCAGCCAAAGGTTTCCATTCTGGTGCAACAAGACCAAGACCGCCAAGACGGCACGATGGAGGTCATCACCGAGCCCACCGCAGCATCACGACCAGGCGCTTTTTGCAAGCGAAGACCACTTTTGTCAAGATAAGGTATACTACTTGTCCCCTTTGAAATCCGGCCATTGTGGGATCCCTTCCTGCCAACATTTGGGAAGAGGACCAAGGCCACTATAAATAGGACTTAGCCACCACCAAAGAAGGGGATGGGATCCATTCTCACCCGACCACCTCACCAGCTCTCTTGAGTTCAAGAACACCTCACCTCCTAAGGCTAGTTCATCCACTGTACTAGTTCATCCTCAGCCCCTTGAGGCAATCCACCAAAACGCTGGAGTAGGGTATTACACCGCAAGGTGGCCCGAACCAGGATAAACTATTGTGTCTCTTTGTCCCTTCGAGCTCGACGTGCTACGCTTAGGAGGATCGCGATTAGGTAGGCCGGGTAGGTTTAGATCTCTGCATGCACCCAAGAGTTCGAACCTTTCAAGGGTTTGCGGATCCCATAATCTGACATTTGATGCACCAGGTAGGGGTGCGTCGGAGATCTTCTGCCCCGTCCGCTAGATCGCGCCGTCAGCTTTGATGGAAGGCGCTCCTCCGTCTCCTCGGCCGACGCGTGCCTCCGAAGAAGTGCTGGGGCTGCGCTGTTTCACCGTCCCCCTGCGGCGGGTGGAGTGGCCACCCAAGTTCAGACCGGAGATGTCGCCACGCTACGATGGCGCGTCTGACCTGGCCGCCTTACTCCATGCGTACGAAGAAGCAGTTTGGGTGGCCGGCGGAGATGACAAGGTGAAGGCCAATTGGCTCCCCATGGCCCTCGTAGGCGCACCGCGCGCCTGGTTGCTTAATCTACCGGAGTCCTTTGTGGCCTCCTGGGAGAAGCTGCGCGGCCTCTTCCTTGCATGCTACGCGGCACCGGTGTCCCCCGTCGTCGCATCTCTCCTAGGTGGCTCGCGGGCACCACCTTCCGACCGCCACATCAAGCAGTTCTACCGACAAGTAAGTGCCGCCCAGATGGGCTCGGGGGCTCCCTTGGGCAGGGCAGCGCCTAAGGCTGACCTCACCTTCGGCCTCGAGGATCATCCAGCCGCCACAATAGGAGCAGGCACGCTCCCGATGATTTGCAGCCGCACCATCTGCAATGTGGCGGTCACCAAGACACTCATCGATGGTGGAGCCGGCCTCGACGTGCTCTCCATAGAGGCATTCGGCTTGCTGCACGTGCCACCCAGCCGGCTCCGCCCCACCAAGCCCTTCTCCGGGGTCGGCGATGGCTCCACCAGCCCTCTGGGGCAAATCCGCCTCCCCATCACCTTCGGGACCCGCGACAACTACTGCACAGAGCTCATTGACTTTGACATCGCCCGGATCAACCTGCCATACAATGCCATCCTGGGGTACCCGGCCTTGGCCAAGTTCATGGCGGTAACCCACCCATCTTACAACCTCATGAAGATGCCTGGCAGCAATGGCGTCTTCACGGTGGCAGGGGATGCCAAGGACACGCTGCAGGCCCTCAAGCTCGCCTTCAGGTCAGCGGCATCCATGCTGCTCGATGAGAAGGGGGGCCCTGGGGGCCCGGAAGCGGCGCTGGCCAAGAAGAAGCAGTTGTTCTCCCAAGAGTGAGCCGAGACGAAGCAAGTGCTGGTCAGTGAGGAGGGAACAACCAGCGCCACCTTCACTATAGGAGCTGGCCTCCCCCAAGACCAAGAAAAAGCGTTGGTCGGCTTCTTGCGCGCCAACAAGGATGTGCTTGCTTGGGAGCCCAAGGACCTGGCTGGGGTCCCGAGGGGAACAATCGAGCACCACCTGAAGGTATGCCCAAACGTGCGGCCAGTGAAGCAGAAGGCTCATCGTCAGTCCACCAAGAAGCAGGCCTTCATCGTCCAAGAAACCCGCAAGCTGCTAGACGCAGGAGTCATCAGGGAAGTACGATACGCAGAGTGGCTGGCGAACCCCGTTGTCGTCCCCAAGAAAGGAGGGAAGGAGCACATGTGTGTCGACTTCACCAACGTCAACAAGGCCTGCCCTCAAGATCCCTTCCCGCTTCCCCGCATCGACCAGATCATGGACTCCACCACCGAGTGCGGCCTGTTGTCTTTTTTGGATGCCTTCTCAGGCTACCACCAGATAAAGATGGTCATGCAGGATGTGGAGAAGACGGTGTTCCTGACCCCCTGCGGAGTGTACTGCTGCACCTGCATGCCCTTTGAGCTATGCAATGTCGGGGCTACCTTCCAGCGGATGATGCATATCACCCTGGGCGCGTAGCTCGGGAGAAACGCAGAGGCCTATGTTGATGATATAGTGGTGAAGTCTCGGGAGGCCAGGACCCTGATAGCAGATCTAGAGGAGACGTTTGCCAGCTTGCACAAGGTGGATCTTCGACTTAATCCCAAGAAGTGTGTATTCGGGGCTCCCTCTAGCAAGCTGCTGGGCTTCCTGGTATTGCATAGAGGGATCGAGGCCAACCCGGAGAAGGTCAAAGCCATAGAAGACATGAGCCCCCCGCAAAACCTGAAGGAGATGCAGAAGCTGGCGGGCTGCGTAACCTCGCTTGGGCATTTCATCTCTAAGCTGGGGGAGCGCACCCTCCCGTTCTTCAAGCTGATGAAAAGGAAGGAGCCGTTTGAGTGGACCCCGGAGGCAGACACAGCCTTTCAAGACCTCAAGAGATACCTGACCAGCCTGCCAGTGATGGTGGCGCCGCGCCCTCTCGAGCCCTTGGTGCTCTATCTGGCAGCCACCCCTCACTCAGCCAGCGCCGCCCTGGTGGCGCTAAGGAAGGAGCGCCATTCCAAGAAACCTCGGCAGGACGCTCAACCTCCAAGCAAGGCGCAGCATCCTCAGGACAATGCGTCTGGGGCCTCGGCCAACCCAGTGGTCGATATTCGTCCCGAGGCTGCGATTGACACCATGGCTCGGGGGCTCCTGAGGACAGACCTCGCGAAGCCATCGAAGACCCGCGTCCTCAGGAAGAGCGAGACTCCACTGATGCCTCTCCCCTCGTCGAGCACCTGTCTACTTCGTCAGCACGGTGCTGAGGGAGGCGCGGGCGCGATACCCCATGCCCCAGAAACTCTTGCTCGTGCTCCTCATCGCCTCCCGAAAGCTGCGCCACTACTTTCAAGGCCACCCCATCAAGGTTTTCTCAGCATACCCACTAGAGAGGGTGCTCCGGAGCCTGAACGCCGCTGGGCGAATTGCAGAATGGAACATCGAGCTTCCGGCGTTCCATCTCGAGTTCAGCTCCACCAGCGTTATCAAGGGTGCGGCCCTCACGGACTACATGGCTGAATGGACTGACATCCCCAACCATGAGGTGAGCGAGGACCGATCCCTCTTACTTGGAGATGAGGAACCAGACGGGTGGATCATGTACTTTGATGGAGCGTTCACACGACAAGGCGCAGGAGAAGGGGGCGTCCTCATCTCGCCTACCAAGGACAAGCTCTACTACACGGTACAACTCTACTTCCAGCGGGGCAAGAAGGTCTCCAACAACATTGCGGAATTCGAGGGCCTGCTTGCTGGTCTCAGGGCCGTGGTGGCTCTGGGGGTGAAGAGTCTCACCATCAAGGGCGATTCTCAACTCCTCGTCAACTTCTCCAACAAGGAATACGCACCCAAGGACGAGCACATGGAAGCATACCTAGAAGAGGTACACAAGATGGAGAAGCGGTTCATGGGCGTGGAGCTGCAGCACGTGCTGCGAGGGACGAACAGGGAGGTGGATGATATCGTCAAGAGAGCCTCTCCAAGGCTCCCTCAGGAGCCGGGGGTGTTTGAGGAGCGGCTCTTCAAGCCGTCGGCGGCTCCCGCCACCACGCTCCGACATCGCCTCAGGAGGACCTACCTCAGGCGCCTGAGACAAGCGCCCCAGCATGTGGCCACCCCACGGCGGCTCGTCTGCTGCTTGTGCTCAAACCTCAGGAGGGGTGCTGGACTAAAGAGTTCAAGGCGTACCTGCTTCAAGGGACCTTGCCAGAGAAGGAGGAGGATTTCGAGCGCGTGGCTTGTCAAGCCACTGCATACTGCATCCAGGACGGTGTGTTATATTGCAAGAGGCCCAATGACGTTTCGTTGCGATGCATCTCCAGGGAGCAGGGACTTGAGCTGCTAGCGGACATACATGGTGGGGACTGCGGGCATCATTCCTCGTCAAGCACTCTGGTGGGCAAGGCGTTCCGCAACGGCTTCTACTGGCCCACCGTGCTTAACGACGCCATAGAGCTGGTGCGTTCCTATGAAGCGTGCCAGTTCCACGCCAAGCAAATTCACCAGCCCGCGCAGGGCCTCCAGACAATTCCGCTCACATGGTCGTTCGTGGTCTGGGCGTTGGACATCTTGGGGCCGTTCCCTCAAGCACCAGGGGGCTACAGGTACCTTTACGTCGCCATCGACAAATTCACCAAGTGGGCGGAGGTAGAAGCCATTCGCACCATCCCAGGTGGATCAGACGTCAAGTTCATCAAGGGAATCGTGAGACGGTTTGGGGTCCCTAACCGCATCATCACAGACAACGGCTTGTAGTTCACTAGCAACCTATTCAAAACATATTGTGCTAACCTTGGAACACAGATATGCTACGCCTCAGTGGCACACCCCCGGAGCAACAGCCAGGCCGAGTGGGCCAATGCAGAAGTCCTGAGGGGCCTCAAGACAAGGACCTTCAAGAAGAAGCTCGAGGCCTGCGGCAGGGGCTGGCCCGATGAGCCGCACTCCATGTTGTGGTCCATCCGCAACACCGCGACCAAGCCAACAGGAGAGACACCATTCTTCCTCGTCTACGGAGCAGAGGCGGTTCTCCCACATGAGGTCAGGCATCGCTCCACGCGAGTCCTGGCATTCGACGAGACGCGTCAGGACACCGCGCGGGGGATGGATCTCGTGCTGGGGAGAAATGTCGCCGTCAAGCCTCTCTCTGGGCGGTGAGGTACCAGCAGGCGCTGCGGCGGTATCACTGCCGCAGCATCCGCTCCAGGACGTTAGAGGTTGGCGACCTCGTCCAAAGGCGAGTGCTCTCCAGGGAACGGTTGCACAAGCTCTCTCCCATGTGGGAGGGCCCGCTTAGGATTTCCCGTGTCTCCAGGCCTGGAGGCGCGCGCCTGGAGACACAGGACGGGGTCCCTATCCAGAACGCCTGGAACATCCAGCACCTCCGGAAGTTCTGCCCCTGAAGCAAGGCTCCGGCCTGTGAAGGTCCCCACTCGTGACACTCTCACGTAATAATGAGTGGGGCTGTACACGTCCCGGAGTGTCCTGAGAGTCGCCATGGGGCCTCATGGGGGCTCGCTCCCACGTCTTAGTGGCAGCACTTAGCTCCGTGCTTGAGAGAAGACTAGATTAGGTGCCGGACGCGGCTTTTCATTTGCTTTCCGAAGTTGCTTGCAGTTTTTAGTTATCTTTCAATGGATTTGGTATTCTCGGATTTTGGTTCGTCGAGTTAATTTCTTCTCCTGAGCCACTCGGTTGTTTTTGGCCTAAGGGCACGAGAGAGGTGGCAGTTGCCCATCACTCTCTCGCGCGCTCCTCGTGGGTGGGGCTAGGCAGGTGTGTGCACCTTGGGCCTGCCCCCGCACGAGCACACTGCGCCGAACCCCGTTGCCCTTGGTGCTTCGGCCTTTTCCTCGCGAGGAGCCCTTGATCAAGCTCACATGCATCAGCACCCCTCATATTCGTGCCCCCGGGCAGCGCGACGCGGTGCATTAAGTCAGAGCTAATCTATGGCGGGGGCTCGCATAAGGAGGAGTGAGGTGCTCGTCAGTTTTTCTTTTCCTTCAAAAGCAGCCCTGCAGCAGTTCCACGGCGGCTCCTGAGACCCTGAGGCGACCCTCGAGGTATGTGACCTTGAGCTCCCTAGGAAGGGGGCCTTGTTGAGTACCTAAAGCTAGGTCTTCACGAGGTGGAAAGCTACTGCACCCATATCAAGCTAAGTTTTCCTATCCTGACTTACTCAGAGCGCAGACATTACGGCACAGCATCAAGATAGCAAACATAGCATAAAGGGCATAGCTGCCATAGGTCATTACATGCCCCCGCGGGGTACACCATCTTTTTTTTGAATTATAGGAGAAAGGAAAGGCTAAACAAAGAAAGCCCGAAGGCGTACGAATCCGGCACCAGTGCTGCATCCTCAAGCAACGCCTCAACATGGCCCGGCGCTCCACCAGTTCCCCCATATGCGACCTGGGGCTGCGGCCGGTCTTGAGTCCAAGTTCGGCGGCCTCCAGACTCACGTCGGGCTCCTCTCCAGCTTCACTGGAGCGCTGCGGCGGGATGAACCACCAACATCCTTGACCCGAGCACAATGACGTGGTGGCCGGTCGTAGCCACCACTACTCGAGCTCTCATCCGAGGAAGAGCTGTCGTCGCGGGAAGAGGAGCGCGCGCCGCCAACGCCAAGCTCACCTTTGCCACCTTCGTCGTCGCTGCCATCCTCCGGGCAGCACCACGCGGCAGCCGTCCTCCCTGAACACCCTCACATAGAGGGTCGCCAGATCATCGTACTTGAAGTGCAGGGTGTGATAATCCCCAAGTACAGGGAATCATCGTAGCAATTCACAAAGGTGTAAGTGATAAGTATGGAGTGTCGAACCAACAAGGAGCTAAAGGTAAGATCAATATTCTCTCAAGTCCTATCTGCCACTGATACGACTCTACGTACACCGAACGTTTGCTTCCAACTAGAAACGAGAAATAAAACTACATTGTGGGTATGAAGAGGATAACTTTGCATGATATCGGAGAGCTAAAATATAGAAGTAGGTGATGTTATCATAAATTTAGAATATATTACTAAATACTATAAATAGCGAGTGTGGAATAAGGATGGGTCGGTGTGTGGAATTATCCTATGCAATTGTTAACAAGACCGGTGGTCGTCGTTGCAATTTCATATGAGGGAGAGGCATAAGCTAACATTCTTTCTCTTCTTGGATCATATGCACTTATGATTGGAACTCTAGCAAGCATCCGCAACTACTAAAGATCATTAAGGTAAAACCCAACCATAGCTTTAACATATCAAGTCCCCTTTATCCCATACGCCACAATCCCCTTACTCAGGTTTATACTTCTGTCACTCAAGAAACCCACTATAAGTGAATCATGAACGTATTGCAACACCCTACAGCGGGAATCCCTCACGCTTGCACGACACAGAGGGCACAATAGGATAGCACCAAAATAAAGCATACAACTCATAGCAATCTAGATCATCAATCAGCCCAAAGACAAAGTATATCTACTCTAAACATCATAGGATGGCAACACATCTTTGGATCATAATATGTGTCATCAAGCACCATGTTGAAGTAGGGATTACAGCGGAGTGCGGGAGAGTGGACCACGTAAAAGAGATGAGGATGGTGATGATGATGGTGATGTTGATGAAGACGATCACCGCGGCGATGATTCCCCTCCCGATGGCACTCCGGCGCCATCGAGAGAGAGGGGGAGAGGTTCTCCCCCTTGTGCTTCCTCCTCCATGGCCTCCCCCTGGATGGGGAGAGGTTCCCCCTCTGGTCCTTGGCCTTCATGGCGATGATGGCCGCTCCGAGATCCTTCCCCATGGCCTCTGGTGATGATGGCCCCCTCCAGTAGGGTGCCAGAGAGGGCCTAGATTGATTTCTCGGGGCTACAGAGGCTTGCGGTGGCGGAACTTCCAATCTAGGTTATTTTCTGGAGGTTTGGGCATTTATAGGAGAGGTTGGCGTCGGTTTCACGTCAGGGGGATCTCTGAGTCGTCCATAAGATAGGGGGGCGCGCCCAGGGGGGTAGCGCATGCCCTCCACCCTCGTGGATGGCTCGAGACTCTTCTGGTCCATCTCCGATGCTCCGTGGGCTTCTTCTGGTCCATAAAAAATCATCAAAAATTGGCATGTCAATTGGACTCCGTTTGGTATTCCTTTTCTGTAAAACTCAAAAACAACGAAAAAAACAGAAACTGGCACTGGGCTCTAGGTTAATAGGTTAGTCCCAAAAATCATATAAATAGCATATAAATGCATATAAAACATCCTAGATGGATAATATAATAGCATGAATACTTCATAAATTATAGATACGTTGGAGACGTATCAGCATCCCCAAGCTTAATTCCTGCTTGTCCTCCAGTAGGTAAATGATAAAAGAAATAATTTATGAAGTGTGAGTGCTAGCAAGTGCTTAAGTTTGATCAATGATAGTTTCAATCACTTTTTCTAGCATCATTATATATCATAACAGTAGCTCAACTCATAAAACTTCTCATGATCAAGTAACAAGCTATTGACATGTTAAAGTATAGATCATAAACTTTCTTGAAAAATAACAAACCATGCTCTTAGTCATCAAACAATTGCAATTCATCTTATTTTCAGGAAGGGTCCATGTAAGAGCTTGGACTCAGCAAACTCCACATAATCAACTATCATTTAATATTTCACAATTGCTAACACTCATGTGATATTTATGGGTTCAAAATTTCAATCGGACACAGAGAAAGATAGGGGCTTATAGTTTTGCCTCCCAACCTTTTACCTCAAGGGTAATGTCAACAATAATACTTTACGAAAACCTACATCCAAGTGGATATATATATTCGGGTCGCTCCAACACAAAGTGCTTGCCAAAGGAAAAAGTGTAAAAAGGAAAGTTGATGATCACCAAGACTCTTGTACATGGGTAAAAGATAAAAGTAAAAGATAGGCCCTTCGCAGAGGGAATCAGAGGTTGTCATGCGCTTTTATGGTTGGATGCACAAAATCTTAATGCAAAAGAACGTCACTTTATATTGCCGCTTGTGATAAAGACCTTTATTGTGCAGTCTATCGCTTTTATTTCTTCCCTATCACAAGTTCGTATAAAGCTTATTTTCTTCGCACTAATAGATCATACATATTTAAGGAGCAATTTTTATTGCATGCATCGACGACAACTTACTTGAAGGATCTTACTCAATCCATAGGTAGGTATGGTGGACTCTCATAGCAAAACTGGTTTAAGGGATGTTTGGAAGCACAAGTAGTATCTCTACTTGGTGCAAATAATTTGGCTAGCATGAGAGGGAGAGGCAAGCTCAACATGTTGGAGGATCCAAGACAATATAATGTTTCAGATATAGGAGAACATAACCCATTAAGTTGTCTTCCTTTTCCAACATCAACGTTTTAGCATGTCATATTTTAATGAGTGCTCACAATTATAAAAGATGTCCAAGATAGTATATGTATATGTGAAATCTCTCTTCCTTCAATATTCTTTCATCAATTGTTCAAGTGACCAGTTCTGCGTTTGCTAACTTTCAATAAGTTCAGTACCTATACTTATTATGTGTTAAGTCATTACTCCCCATGTTATAAGCATTTGAAACATATATATAAATTCAGATTTATGATATTCAATTCATCCAACCATTTACTCATAGGATATACGTGAAGCACGTGAGTAAATGACAAACTACTCCAGAAAGATATAAGTGAAGAACACTGAGTAGTCAAATAATTAACTAGCCACGGGAGGATTCTTTTTAATTCAAGATTTCAGATCCAATGATTTTATTCAAACAGAAAGTAAAATTAGAAATACGCTCCAAGAAAAACACATATCATGTGATGAATAAAAATATAGCTCCGAGTAAGGTATACCAATAGTTTTGAAGACAAAAGAGGGGATGCCTTCCGGGGCATCCCCAAGCTTATGCGCTTGAGTATTCCTTGAATATTACCTTGGGGTGCCTTGGGCATCACCAAGCTTAGGGTCTTTCCACTCCTTATTCTCCTCATATCGATATCTCACCCAAAGCTTGAAAACTTCAATCACACAAAACTTAACGGAACTTCGTGAGATGGGTTAGTATGATAAAGAGTAAACCATTCACTTTGGTAATGTCAAAGACAAGTTTCAAAATTGTTCTCACACAATGCCTACTGTACCATATAATTTCTATAATTTATATTGAGAAATATAAGCCATAGAAACTAGAAAACAAGGAAACTATGCAATGAAAACAGAATCTGTCAGAAACAGAACAGTCTGTAATGATCAGAACAGAGACCATACTTCCGCTACTCCAAAAATTATGAAATAACTTGGTGCATGTGAGGAATTTATCTATTAATCTTCTGCAAAAAGAATCAACTCAAAATCACTCTTCTGTAGAAAAAATGACAGCTAATCTCGTGAGCGCAAAGTTTCTGTTTTTTACAGCAAGATCACGTTAACTTTCACCCAAGTCTTCCCAAAGGTCTTACTTCGCACTTTATTGAAACAAAAGCTATAAAACATTATTACTATAGTAGCTTAATCATGTAAACACACAAAAACAGTAAGGGTAAATATTGGGTTGTCTCCCAACAAGTGCTTTTCTTGAATGCTTTTTAGCTAGGCATGATGATTTCAATGATGCTCACACAAAAGATAAGAATTGAAACATAAAGAGAGCATCATGAAGAATATGACTAGCACATTTAAATCTAACCCACTTCCTATGCCTAGGGATTTTGTGAGCACAGAATTTATGGGAACAAGAATCAACTAGCATAGGAAGGTAAAACAAATATAACTTCAAAACTTCAAGCAAATAGAGAGGAAACTTGATATTATTGCAACTCCTACAAGCATGTATTCCTACCTCTTAATAATTTTCAGTAGCATCATGAATTAGTTAAACAATATAAAAATGACATAAAGCATTCTTTTCGTGATCGACAAGCATAGAAATTTTACTACTCTCCACATAAGCAAAATTCTTCTCATTCAGAATAGTGGGGGCAAACTCAACAAAATAACTGTCATGTGAGGCATAATCCAATTGAGATTTAAAATCATGATGACAAGTTTCATGGTTAACATTATTCTTTATAACATACATGTCATCACAATAATCATCATTGATAGCAACTTTATTCTCATAATCAATTGGAACCTCTTCCGAAATAGTGGTATCATTACTAACTAAAGTTGACACTCTTCCAAATCCACTTTCATAAATATCACAGTAAGATTCAACACCCTCCAAAATAGTGGGATCACTAATTCCTAAAGTTGACACTCTTCCAAACCCACTTTATATGATAGTATTATTCATACTCGAAAAGATATAAGTGAAGTTCATCGAGCATTCTATAATTAATATAGACTAACCAATATCCAAGCTCAAAATATATAAGTGAAGCACACGAAGCATTCTATAAAATCATACTCAAAAGATATAAGTGAAGCACAAAGAGCATTCTATAAGATCATTGAAGGCCTATCTCATACTAGCATGGTTCCTAAAGAAAAAGAAAAACACAAAGGACACAAATCATGCGAACGAAACAAAAACCGAGGTATATCGATAATTGTTGAAGAAGAAAGATGGGATGCCAACCGGGGCATCCCCAAGCTTAGATGCTGAAGTATCCTTGAAATATTTACTTGGGGTGCCTTGGCATCCCCAAGCTTGAAATCTTTCCTCTCTTTATTCTTCTCACATCGGTAACTCCTCGTTCTTCAAACACTTCATCCACACAAAAACTTAACAAAAACTTTGTGAGATCCGTTAGTATAATAAAGAAAATCACTACCTTTAGGTACTGTTGCAAACTCATTCCAATTTAATATTAGTACTTTATCTACTATATTACAACTTCACCATGGTTCATACCCCCCAATACTACCCATAGATTCATCAAAATAAGCGATCAACACATAGAAAATAGAATCTGTCAAAAACAGGATAGTCTATAGTAATCTGGAAATTTAGTAAACTTCTGTAACTCCAAAAAATTATAAAAAAATATGAAAATTTAAAAAATTTGTACAGAAGTAATGTGAAAAAAGTTTCAGACCCATTTGACTTTCCAGTAAAAAATTAAAATCACGCGCTATAGCCAAAGTTTCTGTTTTTGTACTACACATAGCAAACAAGCATTATAATCATCCTAAAACCAAAGCTTGGCATATTATTTTTATAATACAATGGATATATACAAGGGGATAATTATTTTCATAGAAGCTTCCATGAAATATTTTACATTGTTCCCATGAGCATGAACACAAGTGCTCAAGGTCGACCCTCACTTCTTCAATGCATAACCTTCCAATCACTTATCTTATTGAAAAACTTTTTAGGCATGAGAGGCAATTAATTTTTTTATATTTTCATTCTTTTAATTCTTTTTGTATGTTTCACCCACAACTAAACAGAAATAAAAAGGAAAAACAAAATCTAATTAGTAAAGAAAGCAAACAAGCACACACGAGAATATCAACCCCACGCTATTGCTCCCCGGCAACGGTGCCAGAAAAGAGCTTGATAATCCCCAAGTGAAGGGAATCATTGTAGCAATTCCCAAAGGTGGAAGTGATAAGTACGGAGTGTCGAACCCACAAGGAGCTAAAGGTAAGATCAATATTCTCTCAAGTCCTATTTGCCACTGATATGACTCTACGTACACCGAACGTTTGCTTCCGACTAGAAACGAGAAATAAAACTATGTTGTGGGTATGAAGAGGATAACTTTGCATGATATAGGAGAGCTAAAATATAAAAGTAGGTTCTTCTATCATAAATTTAGAATATATTACTAAATATTATAAATAGCGAGTGTGGAATAATGATGGGTCGGTGTGCGGAATTATCCTAGGTAATTGTTAACAAGACCGGTGGTCGTCATTGCAATTTCATATGAGGGAGAGGCATAAGCTAACATAATTTATATTCTTGGATCATATGCACTTATGATTGGAACTGTAGCAAGCATCTGCAACTACTAAAGATCATTAAGGTAAAACCCAACCATAGCTTTAACATATCAAGTCCCCTTTATCCCATACACCACAACCCCCTTACATAGTTTATGGTTCTGTCACTCAAGCAACCCACTATAAGCGAATCATGAACGTATTGCAACACCCTACAGCAGGAATCCCTCACGCTTGCACGACATGGAGGGCACAATAGGACAGCACCAAAATAAAACATACAACTCATACCAATCTAGATCATCAATCAACCCAAAGACAATGTATATCTACTCAAAACATCATAGGATGGCAACACATCATTGGATCATAATATGTGTCATAAAGCACCATGTTCAAGTAGGGATTACAGCGGGGTGTGGGAAAGTGGACCGCATAAAAGAGATGAGGATGGTGATGTTGATGAAGACGATCACCGCGGCAATGATTCCCCTCCCGATGGCACTCCGGCGCCATCAAGAGAGAGGAGGAGAGGTTCTCCCCCTTGTGCTTCCTCCTGCATGGCCTCCCCCTGGATGGGGAGAGGTTCCCCCTCTGGTCCTTGGCCTTGATGGCGATGATGGCCCCTCTATGATCCTTCCCCATGGCCTCCGGTGATGATGGCCCCCTACGGCAGGTGCCAGAGAGGGCCTAGATTGATTTCTCGGGGCTACGGAGGCTTGCACGGCGAAACTTCTGATCTAGGTTATATTCTAGAGGTTTTGGCACTTATAGGAGAGGTTGGCGTCGGTTTCATGTCAGGGGGGTCTCCGAGTCGTCCACGAGATAGGGGGGCGCGCCCACTGGGGTAGGGCGCGCCCTCCACCCTCGTGGACGGCTCGGGACTCTTCTGGTCCATCTTCGATGCTCCATGGGCTTCTTCTGGTCCATACAAAATCGTCAAAAATTGGCACGCCAATTGGACTCCGTTTGGTATTCCTTTTCTATAAAACTCAAAAACAAGGAAAAAAACAAAAACTCGCACTCGGCTCTAGGTTAATAGGTTAGTCCCATAAATCATATAAAATAGCATATAAATGCATATAAAAAATCCAAGATGGATAATATAATAGCATGAATACTTCATAAATTATAGATACGTTGGAGACGTATCAGGTGCACCTTCCGCCCAGGCCTCGCGCTCGGGCGAACGTCTGCCAGCCGCGGGTCAGGACCAAGCTGCCGGAGGCGGCGACCTCGGCCCTGACACACGAAGCTCTGCTGTATCAGCAATCGGCCTGCAACCAGAGACCATCAAGCCCCGAGGAAGGAAGCTCGCCAGGGAAGAAATGCGGAAGCCGGAGCGAGGTGCCGGTCGGGCTCTCCGACCACACCACGAATTCAAGGAGCACGTCCATCAAGGAGAAGCACGGTCGAGGCGGGCGCACGATCACGCCGCGCCTTCCCTGGTCATGGGGGCTGCTCCGAAGCCGGTGGCCCCTGCCGCGAGAAGAGGTGCCATCGCGGGCACTAAGAGAAGCGCCGGCTCTGGGGAGTTCGCGTTCGCGCCGCCTAGGGTCCGCCGCAGGAGCCGCGGGATGCTTGCGGGGACGGTCGCGACCTCTCTTGGGAGGCAGAGAGGCGGGTCCCTCCTTGGAAGCTTTCCCCTTCTCGACCGGCGAAAACCTCCTCGGTGACGCCATGGAACTAAGATGAAGAAGGGGAAGAAGCGGGCGGAAGCAAGATGAAGGAGAGATGGGCGGGGGGCTCTGCCCCTCCCGCACATTTATAGCCAAGGAAGGCCAACCGCCAGCCTCCACGACCTCGCGCCATGATGATCATCTGCATGCCACATCATTCCGTCAATTCGAACAGTTGCCGATGCAGTGTGGGGAAGTGGAGACACCCACGTCCCATCAATCGCCACGCATCATCAAGGCCGCAGGACGTTAGGGCCCGCGGCGCTCCGCACTTGCCCTTTGGCTTCGCCTGGAAGCCAAGTCCGAGTGTGCCTTGGGCTCGGGGGCTACTGTCGGCGTTTTGGATATGGGGGTATCCAGACTTGCCTGCCTGCGGTGCACCATGTGGCTCCGTCGACGACATGGTATGGCCCAGCTTCAACATTAGCAGCTCAAGACCCTCGCAAGGGGCCAAGCCTCGCAAGGTGGACGACGCCAAGACCCCCGAGGGAATCGGCCTCTTCAGGCTGGCTCCCAGGGGCGGATAGTTCAATGCAAGGTCCACCTCACGATGCTTAGCTGACGTGAGCCATGACAACAAACGCCAGGCGGGCGCCAGGCAGGCACCAGCGAGCGCAGAGCGCCAATTTCCTCTTTGATGCAAGGGAGGCAAGCCGCAGGCGCGGAGTCCCGAGGATCAGCCAAAGGTTTCCATTCTGGTGCAACAAGACCAAGAACGACAGGACGGAGGTCATCACTTAGCCCACCGCAGCGTCACGACCAGGGGCTTTTCGCTTGCGAAGAACACTTTTGTCAGGATAAGCTGTACTACTTGTCCCCTTTCAAATCCGGCCGTTGTGGGATCCCTTCCTGCCAACATTTGGGAAGAGGACCAAGGCCACTATAAATAGGACTTATCCACCACCACAGAAGGGGATGGGATCCATTCTCACCCGACCACCTCACCAGCTCTCTTGAGCTCAAGAACACCTCAACTCCTAAGGCCAGTTCATCCACTGTAGTAGTTCATCCTCAGCCCCTTGAGGCAATCCACCAAAATGCTGGAGTAGGGTATTACACCACAGGGCGGCCTGAACCAGGATAAACTCTTGTGTCTCTTTGTCCCTTAGAGCTCGACGTGCTAGGCTTAGGAGGATCATGAGTAGGAAGGTTGGGTAGCTTGAGATCTCCGCACGCACCCTAGAGTTCGAACCTTTCAAGGGTTTGCGGATCCTGTAATCCGACAAATTTTTTGTAGTACTCCAACACTAGGACCTGCATCTCCGTGAGATCCTCCGTAACCTATCCATCATGTTTCTGCAATGATTTGATTACGTTTTTCGCCTCCTCAAAGAAGCTCTAAGATGGGAAAAAATGTGTGTTACGGTCGCCTTTTGACAGCCGTTGCACACTAGATCTTTGACGCCACATGAGCTCCTCGCGCAAATAGAGTTTGATCAATCAGTCATTAATTTTAATTTATGCATTACCCGGCCCTGCCCTGAGGGGATCGTTTCTAAGCTTTTCCATCTCTTTCTTAAGCCGTCTGATATCCCCTTTCACACTGCCAAAGGAAGCCTTACTCCAGTCGCCTAGATTGTTAGACTGCACTACCAAGTTGGCTCTCACCTTGAAAGTGCAACTAATCCCTGGGTGGTTTTGGTAATGCTTAACAACATATATTTCATTGAACTAATGCTATTTCAAGATAATCATTTCAGAAAGTTCAATGATTGGCATGGCATGGACTAGAGATGTGGACCCCTCAAAATGCAAAGGACATATATTGGCAACAAGCTCAAGACTCTATATTTTCATTTTAGTGATCCAAGATCACATTGAGTCCATAGGAAAGCCAATACTATTAAAAGGGGATGAGGTGTTGCTTAATGGCTTACTTGCTCAAAATGCTTAATGATATGCTCCAAAACCCTCAACCACTTTCTCATTTCCACATATGTCCTAAACATAAATTCAAATTCGGTCCCACCGATCTGATCTATCCGGCGCCACCGAGTTTCATTTGACATAGCCACTGCCACAAACCCTAGTTACATCGGTCTCACCGATAGAGATCTCGGTCTCACTGAGATGGGATTGCAAACTCTCTGTTTCCTTTTTGCAACATTTTGATCTCACCGAAACGAGCAAATCGGTCCCACCGAGTCTGCATTGCAAACTCCCTCCTTCCTTTTCATAACACTTTGGTCCCACCGAAGTGAGCGAATCGGTCCCACCGAGTTTGCCTGACCAACCCTCTGTGTACCTATTGCTGAAATCGGTCGCACCAAGTTTATGCGATCGATCACACCAAGATTACGTTATGCCCTAACCCTAGCATATCGGTCCCACTTAGATGATTATATCGGTCCCACTGAAAATCCTAATGTTCACATTTTTACCTGGATCGATCTGACCGAGTTTGTTGATTTGGTCCCACCGAGTTTGGGAATCTGTGTGTAACGGTTAGATTTTGTGTGAAGGCTATATATACCCCTCCACCCACTCTTCATTCATGGAGAGAGCCATCAGAACAAATCTACACTTCCACTACTGATTTTCTGAGAGAGAACCACCTACTCATGTGTTGAGGCCAAGATATTCCAATCCTACCATATGAATCTTGATCTCTAGCCTTCCCAAGTTGCTTTCCACTCAAATCATCTTTCCACCATAGCAAAATCTATGAGAGAGAGGTGAGTGTTGGGGAGACTATGATTTGAAGCACAAGAGCAAGGAGTTCATCAACAACACACCATCTATTACCTTTTGGAGAGTGGTGTCTCGTAGATTGGTTAAGTGTCACTTGGGAGCCTTCGTCAAGATTGTAGAGTTGAACCAAGAAGTTTGTAAGGGCAAGGAGATCGCCTACTTCGTGAAGATCTACCCTAGTGAGGCAAGTCCTTCGTGAGCGATAGCCATGATGGGATAGACTAGGTTGCTTCTTCATGGACCCTTCATGGGTGGAGCCCTCCGTGGACTTACGCAACCGTTACCCTCCGTGGGTTGAAGTCTCCATCAACATGGATGTACGATAGCACCACCTATCGGAACCACGCCAAAAATCTTCGTGTCAACATTGCGTTTGCTCCCTCCAAACTCCCCCCCCCCATTTACTTTCTTGCAAGTTGCATGCTTTACTTTCCGCTGCCCATATACTCTTTGCATGCTTGGTTGAATTGTATTGAGATTGCTTGACTTGTGCAAAGTTGCTAAAATCTGCCAAGAACTAAAATTGGGAAAAGGTTAAGTTTTTATATGGTCAAGTAGTCTAATCACCCCCCCCCCTCTAGACATACTTTCGATCCTACAAGTGGTATCAGAGCTTTGGTCTCCATTTGCCTTGATTTCCATAGATTTGGTGATCATAGCCTTGGTTTCACAACCTAGGAGAGTATGGCGTCTTACGAGGGAAATTACCACTGTAGAGGTCCTTACTTTGATGGTACAAATTTTGCTAGTTGGAAATATAAGATGAAAATGCATATTCTTGGACATAACCCCGTTGTTTGGGCTATTGTGTGTATTGGCTTACAAGGTGAATTCCTTGATGGGAGAGAACCAAACCGTGAAGCTACCGCTGTAGAATTGAAGATGTTGCAATACAATGCTCAAGCTTGCGATATCCTCCTCAATGGATTGTGCCCTGAAGAATTCAACAAAATCATCCGTCTTGAGAATGCAAAGGAAATTTGGGATACTTTGATTGATATGGACGAAGGTACTGACTCCGTCAAGGAATCCAAGTTGGATGTGCTTCAAAGTCAACTTGACAAGTTCAAAATGAAGGATGGTGAAGGTGTTGCTGAAATGTACTCTAGGCTTGCTCTTATCACAAATGAGATTGCCGGCTTAGGAAGTGAAGAGATGACCGAGAAATTCATCATCAAGAAGATCTTGAGAGCCTGGGATGGAAAATATGATACCGTGTGCACATTGATCCAAATGATTCCAAATTACAAAGATCTCAAGCCAACCGAAGTCATTCAAAGAATTATTGCTCATGAGATGTCACTCAAGGACAAAGAAGAGCTTCACAACAAGTCTAGTTGTGCTTATAAAGCCTGATGTGATGCTCCTACATCATCAAATGAGAAACAAGCCTTCAATGAAGAATTGAGCTTAATGGTGAAGAACTTCAACAAGTTCTACAAGAGTAGAAGCAAGGAAAGAAGTTCCAAGTCAAGGTCCTGCAATGAAAAAAGATCTTCTAGTCGTGAGAGAAACTGCTACAATTGTGGAAGACCCGGACACTACTCCAATGAGTGTATGTGATGCGGAGAATCCCACGATCATCCTCATGGACATATATATATCTCCCACGACACCACTTGGACCAATGACAAGAGCTCGAGCAAAGGCTATCGAAGATAAGGTGAACTCGCTCCTCTCCGAACTCCCACTTCCTACTTATGAGACATGGCTACTACCTCATGCAAAGACCCTATGTGTGATCAGGTATTTGGAGGAAATCCACGGATCAGCTACACCCAATGGACAAGACGGCGAGGACACCAAGTTCAATGGACAAGAAGAAGGACCGCTCAAAACTCCCAGTCATCGGACGACCGACGCCGACTAGAAGTCTGATGCGTGGAGGCTCCAAACGACCAGCCAAGTCCCAGCCTACGCACACTACAGTGGATAGACGACCGATGCTACCCGGACGTCCGACATCTGCCACTGCCCGGATGACCGAGCCTCTCCGGACAACCGGCACCACCACACCCAAGCCAAAACATCAGAAGAACGGAGACTTCTGGACGATCGGACGATCGACCCCGACCGGACGTCCGACAATTCCTGACCAGAGCCGAAACATTGGATGCTCGACCGGCACCGGACGTCCGGACCCTCGCTAGCCTTCGGATGACTGGTGACCGCCGGATGTTCGACGCCTGTGTGACCACCTGTGTGTTGGGCCGAAGCCACTTACCCTTTCGTCCACTTAGACTATAAATAGACCTCCTCATCCCTCTTTCTAGGGTCAGCATTGTGATAGCTCATACTTTGAGATAGAGATTTGCTCATCCATCTGGATCTACTGCATGGTGAGGGACCGATACCTCTTCGGAGAAGATCCACTTGTATTCAAGACCTCCTCTTGGAGAAGAGCCTCTTCAAGACCTCCTCATGGAGAAGAACCGGTTACCCTATGTATCGTCCCTTGTTGGATTCAGATCTTGTACCCTTTTGTGTTTCAAGGATCTAGCGCATGTGTGACTATATTCTTGTTGGTTGAGTGTTTTCTCTTGTGTTTCCCTCATTTCCCCCTCTCGTGTTCTTCGTGTTCTTGGTAGGATTCCCTCCAAACATGAAAGACCGGTGTCGGGGAGATGAACCCCGGGCAGGCAACGGAACCCGGATCCTCTTCAAAAATGGTGGGGCCCGAATCGCCCCTCAAAACCGGCACGTGCCTGGCCAGGTCGCTCGACCCGGCAGGGCCCACAACTCGGCCAATCCCTCCGACCTGGCAAGGTACGTCGACCCGGACTCAGCATCTGGCGCAAGGCGGCCGAACCTGACACGACCCCACCCGTGGTGTGCACTGCAATCTAGCCACGGGTCAAGCTCCCGTCCCAACCAGGCCGTACAATGGGACGAGACGACAGTCACTGATGACCAAGACAACAGTGTTTTCACCCATGTCTGTGGTCAGCCGAAGCGTGGCAACAGTGTCCCTTACCTACTCGTTGACCAGGGCTAGCGTGGCAACAGTGCTTCCGCCCTCACCGCTGACGATAGCAAGTGGCAGCCTGACGGAAAGCACTGTACACGACTCGACTCGGCCACGCCCTGACGATCGACAAGACGGCGCACAGTTCCCCTAGGCATGCGGGGCCTGCACCTAGGGGAAGCCGGCGAACCACAAGCCCTCAAGCGGGACCCAGCCCGGCATCCCGGACACCGACAATACGGACCCACCGACTCGGCATATTACCATTGTAACCCTGGGTGGGTTGATCTATAAAACCCCCCGGGAACCCACGCCTACAGGGGCAAGCAAAAGGTCATGTAATGCAAAGCTGCCTGTGAGAAACAGACAGAGTAACCAAGCATAGGACTAGCCACCAAGCCGCAACACCGGAGAGAAGGAGCAGTCTAAGCCTTGGCCAGCTTCCTTCCTCCTCATACAGCTCCAGGAGCAACATTGTACTATCGATCATCCAACTACACTCGGCAGGACTAGGGGTATTATCTCTCCGGAGATCCCCGAACCTGGGTATGTCTGGCGTCCCCGCGCCCGCTCATGCCAACCTCGCCTCTGGTGCCCACCAGCGCCCTCGAGCCTCGTCCTCTCTTTAGCCATCCCTTGGCATCTGCCGTGCGCCCACCATGATAGTTGGCGCCCACCATGGGGTAGCTCGAGGAGCTGGCCGGGAGCATGCTTCAGACGGGGCCCGTCTCCTACACCGACGAGTCCATCGCATTGGCGGACGATGTCGTCGGCGCGCTTGCCGCCTCCTTCGCCGCGCTGCGCATCTCCGACTCTCCGCTCTCCCTCAGTGGTGCCATTGCCGCTGGGGCGATGGAAATCCATGTGGAGGTCTACGTCACCGGTGACGGCACCTCCTCCTCGTCGAGCAAGACGAGGAAGGCCCCGGAAGCCAGGGCCGCCGCGGAATGGACCGAGCCGTCCGATCCACTGCGCGCCGCGATGCAGAGCCTCCGTATCCCCATCGGCACCGACGTCGACGCCACCAACATCGCTGAGGCCCGATCTTAGCTCGAAGAAAGGCGCCAGCAGATGCTGGACCTGTCCGAGATGCTCGCCGCCACCAAGCGTCGCCTGGAGGCCGCTCAGATGGAGCACGACGCGCTCACGGACTCACGCCCGCCGCGGCCGAGCCAAGCCGGGTCGCCGATGTGTGTGCGCACCCGGACAGGAGCAATCGGCCGGGCCCTTAGCGCTGTCCGAACCGTCTACGAGACCCCAGCGAAGAACATGTGTGCTGTGGAGGCAACTGCGGTCGGCCTTGACCAGCTCATGGGTGAGGAGCTGAAAGAGCGCATCGGGGGATGCGCGAGCTCCTTCATGCCACCAACACCCAGCAGGATCGCCTGCACCAGCTCGCCAAGCCGGCGGGGTCCGGCTCCGCCTGCCTTGGCGGACCCAGCGAACTTCTGCACACGGCTTCCTCGCCGCCTGGCGAGGCGCACTCCGGCCAAGCCCGGACTCGGCGCAACCCGGCCGCCATAGCCGCCGACGTCCTGGGCAACAAGCCCGCAGCGGAGACTCAGCGCGGACCCGGCCGGCCTGGCCGGCGTCTGGCTCCAACCGACTCGGCCCCTCGGGGCCTGGCCGCCAGTCGACTTGGCCCGCACGCCATCAACGACACCGACGCTCGCCACCGCCTCGATCAGCTCGCTCCCTCCATGGAGGTGGAGGAGAGCGGTGCTATCGGGCCGGCCTGCTTCGGCCCACGCATCAGGGAGGAGCCCTTCCCCAAAGGGTTCATGCTTCCCCGTGACACCCCCAAGTACAAAGGGACCGTGAAGCCAAAAGACTGGCTCACCGACTACACCACGGCCATTGGCATCACCAGTGCCAATCGTCGTCTCATCGTGCGCTACGCACCGCTCATGCTCCAGGGGTCGGCCCGCACGTGGTTGAACAGTCTGCCAATGGGCAGCATCAACGCGTGGGTCGACTTCGAGGAGGCCTTTGTCCGCAACTTCATGGGGACCTACAAGCAACCCGGTCGCCCTAGCTAGCTCGCCATGTGCGTGAAGGGGCCGACGGAGACGGGTCGCGAGTACCTCGCACGCTGGAACGAGCTCCGAAACAGCTGCGAGGGCATCCATGAAGTCCAGACAATCCAATACTTCGTCAGCGAGTGCCGAGACGGCACCGTCCTCAAGCACAAGCTCTTGTGCTCCGAGCCAGCCACCATGGCCGCGCTCATGGTGACGGCGGACAAGTACGCCAACGCCGACTCCGCCATGAAGACCCAAGTGGCACTGGATGAAGCCAGCAAGGCGAAGCCGGTTCCTCCCCCGAAGCCGGCCGGCGAAAGCAGCCGGCAGCAGCATCACCAGAACAACAAGCGCAAGGCCGAGCAGCCAGCGCAGCGTCACGACAACCGGCTCGTCGTGGCTGCCGAGTCTGCGGCGGACCCAGCGGCGAAGCGCCGGCAGACCCGCAAGATGGCGTGGCAACCCGCCATGAGTTTCGAAGAGATGCTCGATGCCCCATGCAAGCACCACATCGGTGCAAGACCCTCCACGTGCACGCTTCGGCAGTGCTCCATCACCAAGCGCATCATGAGGGGAGACGTCTCGCCCCCTCCGGCTCTGGCTCCAGCTCCAGGCGTAGGACAGCCGCCTCCGCCTCCACCTCCGCCTCCCGCTGGCAGCGCGATCCGGAACAACGCCTACCCGGACCAGAACACGGCCTACGTCGTCTTCACCAGCCTTGGCGACAACAAGCGCAGCGAGCGCCTTCTTCGGCAGGAGGTGAACACCGTCGTCCCGGCCAAGCCGCAGTTCATGCATTGGTTGGATCGGCAGATCACTTGGACCCGGGAGGATCACCCGGCGGTCATGCCGAGTCCAGGTAGATACGCCCTCGTCCTCAACCCGACCATCATTGCACGGTGCACGTGCAAGTTCTCCCGAGTCCTCATCGACGGCGGCAGCAGCATCAACATCCTCTACTGCGACACGATGACCAAGCTCGGCCTCAAGGCCGAGGACCTGGAGCCAACCCGGACGATCTTCCACAGCATCGTGCCTAGCCTCTCCTGCTCTCCCATTGGCTGGGTCCGGCTCGATGTCCTATTCGGCGACAGCAGCCACTTCTGGCATGAGCCGATATGGTTCGAGGTGGTGGACCTGTCCAGCGCGTACCACGCACTCCTGGGCTGGCCCGCGCTCACCAAGTTCATGGCGGTTCCCCACTACGCGTACCTGAAGATGAAGATGCCGGGTCCCAAGGGCCTGATCACGATCACCAGCAATTACCGCAAGTCCCTAGAGTGCGCCCGAGACGACGCCAAGTTGGCTGAGTCGCTGGTCATTGCTGAGGAGCGGCGCTAGCTCGACCGGATCGTCGCCATGGCGGGCAAGGCCTCCGCCGTGTCGATCCCGACCTCGGACCCGGCCGACGAGGCTGCCTTCAAGCCCTCCAAGGAGACCAAGAAAGTGAAGCTCAACCCAGAAGACCCCAGCTGCAGCAAGTACATTGTCGTAGGCGCCCGCCTCGACAGCAAATAGGAAGGCGAGCTCGTCGACTTCCTCCGTGAGAATCGGGATATCTTCGCATGGACCACCAAGGACATGCCGGGTATCCCGAGGAAATACGCCGAGCACAAACTTCACGTCTGCAAGGACGCCAAGCCTGTCCGTCAACCCCTACGACGATTTTCCGAAGAGAAGAGAAGAACCATTGGTGAAGAGGTCGCCAAGCTTTTGGCGGCCGGCTTCATAATGGAAGTGTTTCACCCCAAGTGGCTGGCCAATCCAGTCCTCGTCCTGAAGAAGAACAAGAACTGGCGCATGTGTATCGACTAAACCAGCCTCAACAAGGCCTGTCCCAAGGATCTGTTCGCTCTCCCGCGGATCGACAAAGTCATCGACTCGACCGCCGGGTGCGAACTCCTGTCCTTCCTGGACGCTTACTCCGGCTACCACCAGATCAAGCTGGACCCGGCCGATGCCCTGAAGACGTCCTTCATCACGCCCTTTGGGGCGCATTACTACATCACCATGTCATTCAGCTTGAAGAACGCCGGCGCCACCTTCCAACACTGCATGCAGAAATTCCTGCTGCCGCAACTCGGCCGCAATATCCACATGTACGTGGATGACATCGTGGTGAAGACCAAGCAACACCTCATGCTCCTCGACGATTTGAATGAAACATTCGCCAACCTACACGAATACAAGGTTAAGCTCAACCCAGAAAAATGCGTCTTTGGCGTCTGGCCGGAAAGCTACTCGGCTTCCTCGTCTCGGAACGTGGCAATGAGGCGAACCCAGAGAAGATCAGGGTCGAGCGCATGCGCAAGCTGGCCAGGCTGCGTGACGTCTAGAAGTTCACCGGGTGCTTGTCCTCGGTCGGCTGGTTTCTAAGCCGGCTGGGCGAGAGGGTGCTCCCCCTGTACCAGCTCATGAAGAAGACGAGTCTGTTTGAATGGAACGGCAAGGCAGACGAGGCCTTCCAAGACCTCAAGCGCATGCTCTCCATGGCGCTAGTCCTGGCCGCACTGACCGACAAGGAGCCACTGTTGCTCTACATAGCCGCGACCTCGCAGGCGGTTAGCACGGTGCTGGTGGTCGAGCGACCAGAGAAGGGCAAGATCCAAGCCGTCTAGCGCCCAGTCTACTACCTGAGCGAGGTGCTCTCCGTCTCCAAGCAGAACTACCCACACTACCACAAGATGTGTTACGGTGTGTACCTCACCGCCAAGAAGCTGAAGCGGTACTTCCAAGAGCACGTCATCACCGTTGTCAGCACGGCGCCTATCGGAGAAATCATCGGGTGTCGGGACGCCTCTGGTCGGGTCGCCAAGTGGGCGATCTAGCTAGCCGGCCACACCATCCTCTACGAGCCCCGCACCACGATCAAGTCTCAAGCCCTGGCCGACTTCCTCGTCGACTGGACGGAGATCCAGTACCTGCCGCCACCTCCCAACTCGACGCATTGGCGCATGCACTTCGATGGGTCCAAGATGCGACTCGGCTTAGGGGCTGACATCGTACTATCGTCCCCGAAGGGCAACCGACTCCTCTATGCGCTCCAGATCCACTTCATCGCCTCCAACAACGTCACCGAGTATGAAGCCCTTGTGCACGGCCTCCGGCTTGCCAAGGAACTCGGCATCCGGCGCATCCTGTGCTATGGCGACTCGGACCTGGTGGTGCAGCAGTGCTCCGGCGAGTGGGATGCCCGCGACTCAAACATGGCAAGCTACCGCTTCCTCGTCCAAAAGTTGTCCGGATCCTTCGAGGGTTGCGAGTTCCTCCACGTCCCGCGCGCGGAAAATGAAGCAGCCAACACGCTCGCCAAGATCGCCTCGTCCCGACAAGCCATCCCGTCCGGCGTCTCCCTCGAGCACCTGCGCAAGCCGTCCGTCAAGCCATCGCCGGACTCCGAGTCCATTCACGTACCATTCACCTCAAGCCGGCCCGGGGACTGCTGAACCCAGCCCGGGGGCTGCTCAGCTCAACCCGGCCACCATCAACCCGGACCCGATCGTCGCCAACTCCGACCCGGGGGCTACTCAACCCGGCTCGGGGGCTGCCGACTCGGAACCCACCCTGGTGGCCATCTTCGCCATGGTGGCAGCTCCATCCTGGGCCCTCCCAATATCAGAATTTCAGGAGAACATGGTTCTCCCCATGGACAAGACAGAAGCTCGGCAAGTGCAGCGTCAGGCGTCCGCCTACAACATCATCAACAACGAGCTCATCAAGCGCAGCCCCACCGACGTGTTCCACCGCAGCGCCAAGCAGGATCGGGGCATCGACATCCTCCTCGACATCCACCAGGGTGAGTGCGGGCACCACACTGCGTCGCGATCCCTGGTGGCCAAGGCGTTCCGCCATGGTTTCTACTGGCCCACAGCCCTTGAAGACGCCGAGTCGCTCGTCCTCAAGTGTGAAGGATGCCAGCGCTTTAGCAAACGTAGCCACCAACCGACATCAGCACTCCGCACCATACCGATCGCCTGACACTTCGCGGTCTGGGGACTCGACATGGTGGGACCCTTCAAAACTGCTCAAGGCGGCATGACACACCTGCTGGTGGCAGTGGACAAATTCACCAAGTGGATCGAGGCAAGAGCAATCAAGAAACTAGACGGGCCAATAGCTGTCCGGTTCATCAAGGACATAGCGGTGCGCTACGGCATGCCGAACAACATCATCACCGACAACGGCACCAACTTCGCCAAGGGCGCGCTCGAGCAATACTACTCCGTCTCCGGCCCGCCTCGACCTGGCTTCCGTTGCGCATCCGCAGTCCAACGGGAAGGTCGAGCGGGCCAACGGACTCATCCTGTCCGGCATCAAGCCGCGACTCGTCGAGCCACTCATCCGCTCACCCGGCAGCTGGCTCGATGAGTTGCCGGCCGTTCTCTGGAGTCTCCGCACCACGCCGAATCGGTCGACCGGGTTCACACCGTTCTTGCTCGTCTACGGAGCCGAAGGCATCATCCCGACCGACGTCGAGTTCGACTTTCCGCGTGTTGCGATGCACACCGAAGCCGACGCCAGAGAAGTCCGCGAAGATGGCGTTGACCTGCTTGAAGAAGCACGTCTCCTGGCGCTAAGCCGCTGGGCCATCTACCAGCAAGGCCTGAGGCACTACCACTGCAAGAAGATCAAGCCCCTTGCGTTCCGCGAGGGCGACCCCGTCCTCCGCCTCGTCCAAGAGCAAGTAGGCCAGCACAAGCTGTCCCCTCCATGGGAGTGCCCATTCATCGTGAGCAGGGCCTTGCGCGACCGCAACGCCTACTACCTCATCAATGCACGCAAGTCAAAGAAGCACAAGAAGGACACCGCCGGTGAAGAAACGACACGGCCATGGAACGCGGAACTCCTCCGCCCATTTTACAGTTAGCCGCACGAGTGTATGTATCGTCGCCTTTTGTAAACGCATGAAACTACGGGGTCCCCGAACGAGACTCGGGGGCTACCTTTTGCCGACCAATTTATTGCGTCCTTATTTTTTCTGCATCACTATAGCACTGAACCCAGCCACCGGTCCAAGTCGCTCGACCCGGGGGCTCGGGGGCTGGCCGGCTCGATAGCCACTCCGCCGCCTTACTTGGTGATTTCTGATAAAAGTTAGGATGCCGTGGTCCATCACTTTGCCCTAAAGCCACAGATCCAGCTTTGGCTGTCAGCTGGCAAGCACAACAGGCCAAAGCACCTTTACGCTTCATACACTAAGTCAAAGGCCGCTGGGTCGATCAACCCAGCCCACCATTCACAAAATGAACAGCCGCACGACCGGCTGCTCGCCAACCGGCTTCGCCGGATTACCGCCAACCGGCCCAGTGGGTGTCTCGCTCGCGCTCAACGTTTCCAAAGACCCATGTCCTGCGCGCACCTTTCAAAGAATCGAACTCCTTGTCACGGACCGGAGCCTCGGCCGTCTGACTCACGGGGGGGGGAGGTTTGAGAAAGGAAAAAACACATGAAATTGGTCCGAAAAACAGAAGGCAAAAAAAAGCAAAGACACTCACAACATTTACACATAGATATCTAAACAAGAGGCCCACGGCCAGAGTTCATTACACCCTAAAAAACCCCAGTGGGTGGGTGGACCTACTACTTAACAGATTCTGCACAAAGTGTCTCAGGCATCTCTAGTGCCGCGACGCGACATCGACGCCTCCCCCCTGGCGGCCTCCGGGTCCGGTGAGACACGGGTGTCTTCCTCAGCATCCGTGCCGCCATAGACGCCCGTCTCCTCCGAGCTCCCCTCCGGATCATGGAGAAGCAAGCCATAGTCGACGCCATCCACGGCCCTGCCGTCTTCCGTCCGCTCCGGATGGAACTCGTCGTGGAAGGCGAACTCGGCGATGTAGCTGGCCTGGGAGGCGATCCGGCCGGCCTGCTCCTGCAGCAACTGCTCTGAGCCGGCCCGCTGGCCCATCAGCATGTCCATCTGAAGATTCGGATGCCAAGACAGCGTAAACCGGAGCGCCATCTTGGCACCTGAATGAGCGGTGGAGACGCGCCACTCGCCAAGACGGTCCGGACCCGTCTCCAGCCAACGCGCCAGGCGCGTGAAGCTGCTCGGTACAACGGCGCCCGGCCAAAGGGCCGTCGTCATCGCGGTGCCGGCCTGGGACAGCCGGTCCATCTACGTCCCTAGGACCCACAGGCGGGCCTCAGTAGCGGCAATAATCTCCGGGAAGGTCCAGGCCGTCCGCGGATCCGTCCCAGACCCAACAATGCCGGTCAGGTTGCGCTAATTGCGGATGGCTTCCTCCGCCAGCCGCTGCGTCTCCGGTAAGGCCCCTGCCGCAAAGAAAGAAGCAAGCTAGAAGAACAATAAGGAAGAAAAGCCGGGTCCCGACCCGGCAAGCTACAAGAAAACAACACTTACTGGAAAACGACTCTTCCAGGTGATGCGCCTCAAGCAACGTACCACGCTGCTCCCGCTCCATGGCAAGGTCGCGCTCCTCGAGCGCCTTCTCCAGAGTGGCCGCCTTGGCAAGGGCCGCCTTCAGCTCGGCGTCCTTGTCTTTGGCCGCCTTCTCGGCTGCCTCGCGGCGGCGGGCTTCGTCCTCGCGGGCCCCCTCAGCCGTGGTGACCTACCCCCGCAGGCGTTCCACCTCGGCCTGGAGCCGGCCCTTGCCGTCGGCCAGCTGGCCGCGCTGCTGGTCCGCCTCCACCAGGGCCCGCTGCGCCTCCGCGACCTTGGCGGCTTCTGCCTTGAGAAGGTCCACCTCGGCCTCGAGGCGGCTCTTGTGACCCGCCAGCTGCTCATGCAGCCGGTTGGCCTCGTCAAGAGACCGCCGGGCCGCGCCCGCCTCCACCCTCGCCTGCGCCGCCTCAACGCCAAGACGGCCGGTGTCGGCAACAAACCGGTCGTAATGATGATCGACGCGGAGCAGCCGAGTCCACCAGGACAGCACCTCGGCTGTGAAAAAGAAGGAATCAACAGAAGAAAAGAGCAAGACATAAGATTTGGCCCAATTGTTACACAATTGGCCCGGATCTCGGGGTCTACACCCAGTGGGTGCACTGGCGCGCCCCCACAAAGAAGAAATTGCGAGGAAGCAAAAAAGACTTACCAGCACGGCGCGCTCTAGGTCGCGCGTCCACTCCACCTCGGCCTGGGCGAAGGCCTCAAGTCGCTCCGTCCGACCTCGCAGGCGGCGGCTGACGGCGTCCAGTGCCGCCTCCTCCTGGGTCGGGGGCCCAAAGATAGTGGCGCACCCTCTCCGCGCCGGCTGCGGCACGGCGGCTCGGCGCCCTCCCTGCCAGGGCACCAAGGCGTACCCCCCGC
>NC_041393.1:379418059-379438120 GCF_002162155.2 Triticum dicoccoides
ACGATGACCCGGACGCCGGGACACCCTGCGTCGCCACCATCGACCCAGCCGCCGGGGTGGCCTCCGGCACCGCCGCCCGCGGTACCTCCTCCGTAGCCGGCGGCACCTCTGGTGCCGCCACCCGCAGCGCCTCTTCCAAGACGACGCTTCTCCCACCACCATCAGCCCTCGCACGCTTGACAATGTCAGCCCGCGGTGGGGTATCACTCCCCATCTCCATGACCTCCTGGTCGAGGATCACCACCTCAGCCCGGCCTCCACGACCACGCTCCCTCACCGACGATGGCTCAAAGACCGTCGCCGCCACCACCGTACCCTCCGGCATCTCGCGCCAAGCCGGCTCCACGCCGGATCGCACCCATGCTCCCGCCGCGTCGGTCCAAGCCTGAACTGACGCCGCCTCCAGCTCCGCCTCGGCCCGGTTCCTGTCCCACTAGGCCAAGGCCTCGGCATTGTTTGGGTCCAGGCCGAGGTCTGAGTCAGCCCGCCCCTCCTCCTCGCCCTGTTCGGCGAGATCGGACCGGCTCCTGCGGAACGCGGCCCCTTCGGCGCCCGCGGCCTCCGCCGCCGCCCTCGTCAGCGTGATTGGCGACCTGAAGAAGAAGGCAGAATGAGCAAAAAGAAGCAAGACTAGCTCGAAAAACCCAGGCGCAAATAAGAAATGAAGCTTACCCCGTCAAGACCGGGACCGGGGCTGGCCTCCCGTGCCCGCTGCCGCCCTTCTTCTAGGCCGGCCACCCGGCCACCACCGGGTCCGCCGTGTGCTTCGGGGCCCGGGGTCGCGGCGCGATGCTGTCTTTTCCATGCGGGCGGCTCGGCGCCGCCCCGTGAGAGGACCCAGCTCCGCCCGCATCGCCGCCTCCCCCGCCCAACGCCACTACACCAACAGCCGGCATCAGCGTCGCCCGCAGTGCGACATGATCAACAATTCAATTGAAGAAAGAAAGATGCAAGACGTACCCGCGCGACACCCAGCGCCGGCATCAGACTCAGCCACCTCCTCCTCACCAGGAGCCACAGGCTCCTCTGGCGCCGTCGGCGCCACCTGCGACGGAGCCCGGGCATAAGGATGCCAAATCGCGTTCAGAATGTCTGTTTGCCACCTCCTTCTTGGTCGACCATGGCAATTTGACTGCGGCGTCATACACAACAGGCATACCAATCACTATAGCTTCAAGATGAAAGGGAAGGAATATGTGCTACGACCTATGTCTCCAAGTCAAGTCATCGCCGACAAGCAAGACACCCATCGTGGAGAAAAGAGTGAGAGAGTGATCCACCAAAAAGAGAGTGAGCTCCACAAGCCAAAATCAAGTGACTCCATGATGAGCGACAAGAAAAACTTAGTCCTATTTGCCACCAAAAGTGAGATGAGAGCAGTGTGTGAGAACCCATCACATATTATGCACTATGTCCTTGTGTGCAAGGACGAGGCACCAAAAGCTAACACCTCTCAGGATCTACCTTTAGTGTTGTCTTCTCTTTTGCAGGAATTCCAAGATGTATTCCCCGATGAGCTACCTCTGGGTCTACCTCCACTACGAGGTATTGAGCACCATATCGACCTCATCCCCGGAGCACCTCTTCCTAACAAGGCTCCCTACCGCATCAACCCCGAGGAAACTAAGGAGATCCAACAGCAAGTCCAACAACTCATGGACAACGGTCAAGTACGTGAAATCTCGAGCCCTTGTGTCGTTCCGATCATACTTTTCCAAAGAAAGACGGTACTTATCGCATGGTTTCCGATTTTTGTCCCATCAATGCTATCACCGTTAGATATCGCTACCCTATTCCACGCTTAGATGATATGCTTGATGAGCTTAGCGGAGCCACCATTCTCTCTAAGATTGATCTTAAGACTGGCTACTATCAAATACGCATCCAAGAAGATGATGAATGGAAACTGCATTTAAGACCAAATTTGGCTTATATGAATGGCTAGTTATGCCAATGTGTTCATCCGAAGCACCCGATACTTTCAGGCGAGTCATGCACTTTTTTATTCGTCCATATATTGGTGTATTTGTTGTGGTCTATTTTGATGATATTCTTGTCTTTAGCAAATCTCTCAAAGATCATGTCACTCATCTTAGAACCGTGTTGCAAACCCTTAGGAAAGAGCGATTTTATGCTAATGTGGACAAATGCCTTTTTGGTGTAGATAAGCTAGTTTTCTTGGGTTTTGTTGTGTCTTCTAAGGGTGTTCATGTAGATGAACCTAAGATCAATGTTATTAAAACTTGGCCCCAACCAACCAACTTGCAACAAGTGCGTAGTTTTCTTGGTTTAGCCGGTTTCTATCGTCGTTTTGTGAAGGATTTTAACACCATTGCTTCACCTTTATATTCCTTGGGTAATAAAAATGCACCATTTGTTTGGGGACCATCCCAAGATACCGCATTTAATGAGCTTAAGAATTTTCTTACTCATGCTCCCGTGCTTGCATTCCCAACTTTGACAAACCTTTTGAGATTCATTGTGATGCTAGTGGTCATGGCATAGGAGGTGTGTTAACGCAAGAAAAGCTCCCCATAGCATATTGTAGCGAAAAACTTTCCGGAGCGCAACTCAATTACCCCATCTATGACAAAGAGCTATATGCTTTAGTGTGAGTTTTGCGTGAATGGGAACATTATCTTCGGCCTCATGAATTTATCATTCATACCGATCATGAAATGCTTAAGTACTTAAAAGGACAAACTAAGCTGAACAAGCGTCATGCAAAATGGAGTGAATTTATAGAGTTTTTTCCTTATGTCATCAAGTACATCAAGTGTAAGGAAAACGTAGTGGCGGATTCCCTTTCCGCATATGCACGCTTGTCACTAAACTTGAATTGAATGTCATTGGTTTTGAGCACATAAAAGACTTGTATGCACATGATCCTACCTTTGCTATTCCTTATGCTAAGTGTCTAACGCATACATCTTGGGAACAATATTACATCAAGGACGATTATCTTATGAGAGCTAACAAATTTTGCATTCCCGAGTCTTGTCTTTGTTTGCTCCTTTTGCAAGAGGCTCATGAAGGCGGGCTCATGGGACACTTTGGACCTGACAAGACATTCACCACGCTCTCCAAGAACTACTTTTGGCCCAAGATGTTCCGCGACGTCTCACGCTTCACCAACCGATGCTCTACATGTTGCAAAGCTAAGTCAAAAACTCAATCTCATGGTCTTTACATGCCTCTTCCTATTCCATATCAACCTTGGGAAGACATTAGCACGGACTTTGTACTTGGTTTGCCTAGAACTCAAAATGGAAAGGATTCCGTGTTTGTTGTTGTGGACCGATTCTCTAAAATGGCTCATTTTATCCCATGCAACAAGATAGATGATGCTTCACATATTGCGAATATCTTTTGTAGGGAAATCTTGCGCCTACATGGAGTGCCCAATCTCGGACCGCGACGTCAAGTTCTTAAGTTACGTTTGGAAGACTCTATGTGCCAAGCTCGGAAAAAAGCTCTTGTTCTCTTCGGCATACCATCCCCAAACCGATGGCCAAACGGAGGTGACGAACCAAACACTCTCCACTCTACTTCGCGTATTGATCAAGAAGAACATCAAGGAGTGGGAGGAGTGCCTACCCATCGCCGAGTACACCTACAACCGCGCAAGACATAAGACTACCGGCAAGTCCCCCTTCGAGGTCGTCTACGGCTTCAACCCGTTGTCACCATTGGACATTCTACCTTTTCCACTACAAGAGCGCACCAACATGGACGTGAGTGCACAAGAAAGCTACCTCAAGAAGATGCATGAAGATACAAGGCTCACCATCGAGCGCCAAGTACACTAACTCGCGACCAAGCTCAACATCAACAAGCAACCCATGATATTCAACATAGGAGTTCTTGTGTGGCTACACCTTCGCAAGGACTGCTTCCCCAACGAACGCAAGTCCAAACGTCTACCCTGAGTTGATGGACCCTTCAAGGTGCTAGTACGCTACAACAACAACGCATACAAGATCGACCTCCCATGCGACAAGTACAATGTGAGCGACATCTTCAATGTCAAAGACCTCTCGCCATACCATGGTGATGAAGTTTCCGATCCGAGGTCGGATCTTTCCCAAGGGGGGAGATGATGCGGAGAATCCCACGATCATCCCCATGGACATATCTATATCTCCCACGAAACCACTTGGACCAATGACAAGAGCTCGAGCAAAGGCTATCAAAGATAAGGTGAACTCGCTCCTCTCCGAACTCCCACTTCCTACTTATGAGACATGGCTACTACCTCATGCGAAGACCCTATGTGTGATCAGGTATTTGGAGGAAAGCCACGGATCAGCTACACCCAATGGACAAGACGGTGAGGACACCAAGTTCAATGGACAAGAAGAAGGACCGCTCGAAACTCCCAGTCATCAGACGACCGACACCGACCAGACATCCGACGCCCAGAGGCTCCAAACGACCAGCCAAGTCCCAGCCTTTGCACGCTACAGCGGTCGAATGACTGACGCCGACTGGAGTTTGGCAATTCCCAGCGCCCGGATGACCAAGCCTCTTTGGACGACCGGCCCCACCACACCCGAGCCAAACCATCGGAAGAACGGAGACTTCCGGACGACCGGACCCCGACCGGACGTCCAAAAATTCCTGACCAGAGCTGAAATATCAGACGCCCAACCGGCACCGGACGTCCAGACGCTCGCGAGCCTTCGGACGACCGGTGACCGTCAGACGTCCGACGCCTATGTGACTGCCCGTGTGTTGGGCCGAAGCCACTTACCCTTTCGTCCACTTTGACTATAAATAGACCTCCTCCTCCCTCTTTCTAGGGTCAGCATTGTGATAGCTCATACTTTGAGATAGAGCTTTGCTCATCCATCCGGATCTACTCCATCGCGAGGGACCGACACCTCTTCGGAGAAGATCCACTTGGATTCAAGACCTCCTCTCGGAGAAGACCCTCTTCAAGACCTCCTCGCGGGGAAGAACCGGTTACCCTATGTATCGTCCCTTGTTGAATTCGGATCTTGTACCGTTTTGTGTTTCGAGGATCTAGTACATGTGTGACTATATTCTTGCTGGTTGAGTGTTTTCTCTTGTGTTTCCCTCGTTTCCCCCTCTCGTGTTCTTCGTGTTCTTGGTAGGATTCCCTCCAAACATGAAAGATCGGGCGTCTAGGGTTCTACCCTACATCAGTATGGCTCCCTACAAAAGAAGAGAAGACTCACCTAAAAGAAGAAGCAAAAGGGAAGAATCACCTCCAAGAGAGAGAAGGAATAGAGATGATCGCTATGAACGAAGAACCTCTCAAATAAGCAAGGATTCAGAAAGGAGGGACAAGTCATCGCTACACAAAACGAAGACATCAATCTCATGTTGGTGAATGGGTATCCGGCTCCGACTCCGACCACCACTCCGAGAGAAGTTATCACTCCGACCCCGAATATACTCAAGATGAAGGTGTTGTCGGTCTAGCACTTGCGTTAACCAACTCCTATGACATATTTGATTCACCAAATGAAGGAATTGGGAGATTCTTCATGGCTAAAGGCCCCAAGGTAACACACCCCGAGTATGTTGATTTCAATAGTGATGAGGATGACTTGTTAGGTGATGATGATTTATTTGTTGACAACTCTAGTGATGAATACTATGATGAAACGTCAATTAATCATCCTAATCAAGATAAAACGAATGACAATGATAATAAGGAGATTGAGCATATAACTAAAGAACTAAACACTTTTAAGTTAGCTCATGAAACTACTTTAGAAGAGAACTTTTAAAAACTCATGAGAAGTTATGCTTCGAAAAGCTCAATATTGAGCAAGAGCATGAGTTCTTAAAGGCCATCAATGATGATATTCGGAAGAAAAGTTCTTCTTACATTGCAAAGCATTTACTCTTGTCTACTTACATGCCACAAGTAAAATCTAGCAACAAGAACAAGAAAGATTCTTCTTCTAGTAGTAACAATAATCATGCTAAATCCAATATTGTTGCTTCTAGTAGTTCTCTTGATTCCACTAATGATTCTCTTAGCCAAGTTACACTTGGGCAAGAAAATAGCTTATTGAAGGGAATTATAGAGAAAGGTGTTTACAAAAGCCTTGCCGGGAGTAAGCAATTTGAGGAAATTGTACGCAAGCAAGGAAGGCACCGGAAGAATCAAGGTGTTGGTTTTGAACAAAAGTTCAATGCCAATGGAGTTGAGTGGGAAGAAGATCAATACCCCAAGACAAAGTTCGTTCCTCAACAAGAGAAGTATGACCCTACTTCGTTCAAGGGGACACAAGCTCAAGATGATCTTCCACCACAAGACCACAAGCTAAAAGGCAAGGACAAGCTTCAAGAAGAGATTGATGCATTTGAAGATGCTCCAAAGGCCTTGGTCTAGTGGGTTCCCAAGACTACATCAAGTTCTACTTCATCAAGTACATCTACAACTCCAAGGATTCCCATCAAGATGATGTGTATCCCGAAGAAGAAGAACTAGAGAGTTCTTGAGGGTGACTCCGCCAACACACTTCACTCATATTTATTTTGGCAAGGACAAGTGCAAACAACTTCCACATCTTGCACTAGTTTAAGGAGTCACAAACCCTCTTGTTGGTAAGACAAGGGACAAGGTAACCTAATGCTTTCACGGACATCATCATGTGTATGCTTCACTCTATGTCTATGGATATCCTTGTTTGTTCCTTGTGGGACTAATCCATGTAGGTATTGAAAGTGCAACTCACTCCAATGGATTGCTTCAAATGATCTACATCAACATTGAGCATCCACATCTTCGATATCTACATGAAGTCATCATAGACAAAACCCAAGGTTAGTTGAACCCTCTTTAGGGGGGATATGACATCTAGGGGGAGCTTTACTCTAAGAATTGAGCTAAAGCAACTCTAATGGTGTGAACACAACAATGCTTTATGTAAAAGTGGTAACCTCACTTGTGCTTAAACGATGAGTATGACCTATGATCAAATGTTCTCATTTTACTCCTAAGTCAATATACTCATATACAAATGACCTAGACATCGTCAATTGCTTGATAGATGCTAGAGTGATTGTGCATGATTTGCCACATATTCCATTTGCCATTTTATTGTGTGAGCATGTTGGTTGCATACTTTTCTCATTCGAGGACATCCATTTGTTGCTTTGATTGTTTGGAGTTTCTTCTTTTTGCCAAATGGATGTACAAGAATGCCTAAGAACTCCCTCTATCTATGCTTTTCTCTTCTCAAATTATTTTCATGCTATGATACGTCAATTTTGAATCATGCTTTTTTATCGATATTTATGCATTATGGGTTGTTATTACACGTTATGTCACAATACTTATGCCTATTCTCTCTTACTTTACAAGGTTTACACGAAGAGGGAGAATGCCGACAGCTGGAATTCTGGGCTGGAAAAGGAGAAAATATTAGAGATCTATTCTGCACAACTCCAAAAGTCCTGAAACTCCACAGATGTTATTTTTGGAATTAATAAAAAATATTGAGCGAAGAAAGTACCAGAGGGGGCCCACACCCTGGCCACGAGGGTGGGGGCGCGCCCTACCCCCTGGGAGTGCGCCCTGCCTCGTGGGCCCCCTGTCAGGCCTCTGGTGCCCATCTTCTGCTATATGAAGTATTTTACCCTGAAAAATAATCATAAGGAAGCTTTCGGGACGAGACACCGCCGCCATGAGGCGGAACCTTGGCTAAACCAATCTAGGGCTCCGGCGGAGCTGTTCTGCCAGGGAAACATCCCTCTGGGAGGGGGAAATCGTAACCATCATCATCACCATCGATCCTCTCATCAGGAGGGGGTTAATCTCCATCAAGATCTTCACCAGCACCATCTCCTCTCAAACCCTAGTTCATCTCTTGTATCCAATCTTTGTCTCAAAACCTCAGATTGGTAACTGTGGGTTGCTAGTAGTGTTGATTATTCCTTGTAGTTGATGCTAGTTGGTTTATTCGGTGGAAGATTATATGTTCATATACTTTATGCATATTAATACCCCTCTGATTATGAACATGAATATGATTTGTAAGTAGTTACGTTTGTTCCTGAGGACATGGGAGAAGTCTTGCTATAAGTAGTCATGTGAATTTGGTATTCGTTCGATATTTTGATGAGATGTATGTTGTCTCTCCTCTAGTGGAGTTATGTGAACGTCGTATACATGACACTTCATCATTGTTTGGGCCTAGAGGAAGGCATTGGCAAGTAATAAGTATATGATGGGTTGCTAGAGTGACATAACCTCAAACCCTAGTTTATGAGTTGCTTCATAAGGGGCTGATTTGGATCCATACGTTTCATGCTATGGTTAGGTTTACCTTAATACTTCTTTTGTAGTTGCGGATTCTTGCAATAGGGGTTAATCATAAGTGGGATGCTTGTCCAAGAAAGGGCAGTACCCAAGCACCGGTCCACCCACATATCAAATTATCAAAGTACCGAACGCGAATCATATGAGCATGATGAAAACTAGCTTGACGATAATTCCCATGTGTCCTCGAGAGCGCTTTTCTCTATATAAGAATTTATCCAGGCTTGTCCTTTGCTACAAAAAGGATTGGGCCATCTTGCTGCACCTTATTTACTTTTGTTACTTGTTACCCGTTACAAATTACCTTATCACAAAACTATCTATTACCGATAATTTCAGTGCTTGCAGAGAATACCTTACTGAAAACCGCTTGTCATTTCCTTCTGCTCCTCGTTGGGTTCAACACTCCTACTTATCGAAAGGACTACGATAGATCCCCTACACTTGTGGGTCATCAATACTATTTTCTGGCGTCGTTGCCGGGGAGTGAAGCGCCTTTGGTAAGTGGAACTTGGTAAGGAAAAATTTATATAGTGTGCGGAAATTTACTGTCACTTGTTACTATGGAACATAATCCTTTGAGGGGCTTGTTCGGGGTATCTTCACCCCAACCAGTAGAGCAAAGAGTTGCTCCTCAGCCTACTGGACCTACTGAAAATGTTTACTTTGAAATTCCTTCGGGTATGATAGAGAGACGGCTAGCTAATCCTTTTACAGGAGATGGAACATTGCATCCTGATTTGCACCTAATCTATGTGGATGAAGTTTGTGGATTATTTAAGCTTGCAGGTATGCCCGAGGATGTTATCAAGAAGAAGGTCTTCCCTTTATCTTTGAAGGGAAAGGCATTGACATGGTTTAGGCTATGTGATGATATGGGATCATGGAACTACAACCGATTGAAATTGGAATTTCGTCAGAAGTTTTATCCTATGCATCTTGTTCATCGTGATCATAATTATATATATAATTTTTGGCCTCACGAAGGAGAAAGCATCGCTCAAGCTTGGGGGAGGCTTAAATCAATGTCATATTCATGCCCCAATCATGAGCTCTCAAGAGAAATTATTATTCAAAAAATTTATGCTCGGCTTTCTCTCAACAATCGCTCCATGCTCGATAATTCTTGTACTGGTTCTTTTATGATGAAGACTATTGAATTCAGATGGGATTTATTGGAAAGAATTAAACGCAACTCTGAAGATTGGGACCTCGACGAAGGTAAGGAGTCAGGTATGACACCTAAGTTTGATTGTGTTAAATATTTTATGGATACCGATGCTTTTCATGAATTTAGGACTAAATATGGACTTGACTTTGAGATAATAGCTTGTTTCTGTGAATCATTTGCTACTCATGCTGACCTCCCTAAGGAGAAGTGGTTTAAATATAATCCTCCCATTGAAGTAAAAGTAGTTGAACCTATTAAAGTTAAAGAAAAGACTATCACTTATAATGATCCTATTGTTCCTACTACCTATATTGAGAAACCACCTTTCCCTATTAGGATAAAGGATCATGCTAAAGCTTCAACTGTGGTTCGTAAGAGTAATACTAGAACACCTACACCACCTGAGCAAATTAAAGTTGAACCTAGTATTGCTATGGTTAAAGATCTCTTGGCTGATAATATTGATGGGCATGTTATTTACTTCTGTGATGAAGCTGCTAGAATTGCTAGACCCGATACTAAGAATAAACATAGACCTGTTGTAGGCATGCCTGTTATTTCTGTTTAAAATAGGAGATCATTGTTATCATGGCTTATGTGATATGGGTGCTAGTGCAAGTGCAATACCTCATTCCTTATAGAAAGAAATTATGCATGATATTGCACCTGCTGAGATAGAAGAAATTGATGTTACAATTAAGCTTGCCAATAGAGATACTATTTCACCCATTGGGATTGTTAGAGATGTTGAAGTCTTGTGTGGGAAGGTTAAATATCCCGCTGATTTTCTTGTTCTTGGTTCCCCACAAGATAGCTTTTGTCCATCATATTTGGTAGATCCTTCTTGAATATTGTTAATGCTAGGACAGACTACAAAAAGGATATTGTTACGATTGGTTTGGAGGATATGTCTCATGAATTTAATTTTGCTAAATTTCATAGAAAACCCCATGATAAAGAATTGCCTAGTAAGGATGAAATTATTGGTCTTGCTTCTATTGCCGTGCCTCCTAATGATCCTTTAGAACAATATTTGCTAGACCATGAAAATGATATGTTTCTGAATGAAAGAAGGGAAATAGATGAAGTATTCTTTAAACAGGGACATATTTTGAAACACAACTTGCCTTTTGAAATTCTAGGGGATCCTCCACCACCCAAGGGTGATCCCATGGTTGAGCTTAAACCACTACCTGATACTCTTAAATATGCTTATCTTGATGAAAAGAAGATATATTCTATTATTATTAGTGCTAACCTTTCAGAGCAGGAAGAGGAGAAATTATTGAAAACTCTGAAGAAGCACCGTGCTGCTATTGGATATACTCTTGATGATCTTAAGGGCATTAGTCCCACTCTATGCCCACACAAAATAAAATTGGAGAAAGACGCCAAACCAGTTGTTGATCACCAACGACAGTTAAATCCTAAGATGAAAGAAGTGGTAAGAAAAGAAATACTAAAGCTCCTGGAGGCAGGTATAATTTATCCCGTTGTTGATAGTCAGTGGGTAAGTCCTGTCCATTGTTTCCCTAAGAAGGGAGGTATTACAGTTGTTCCTAATGATAAAGATGAATTGATCCCGCAAAGAATTGTTATAGGTTATAGGATGGTAATTGATTCCTACAAATTAAATAAAGCTACTAAAAAGGATCATTACCCTTTGCCTTTTATTGATCAAATGCTAGAAAGATTATCCAAACATACACATTTTTTCTTTCTAGATGGTTACTCTGGCTTCTTTCAAATACGTATGTCAAAAGAGGATCAAGAAAAGACCACTTTTACTTGCCCTTTCGGTACTTTTGCTTATAGACGTATGCCTTTTGGTTTATGTAATGCACCTGCTATCTTTCAAAGATGCATGATGGCTATATTCTCTGAATTTTCTAAAAAGATTGTTGAGGTTTACATGGATGATTTCTCCGTTTATGGATCTTCTTTTGATGATTGCTTGAGCAACCTTGATCGAGTTTTGCAGAGATGCGAAGATACTAATCTTGTATTGAATTGGGAGAAGTGCCACCTTATGGTTAATGAAGATATTGTCTTGGGGCATAAAATTTTTGAAAGAGGTATTGAGGTTGATAAAGCTAAAGTTGATGCTATTGAAAAGATTTCGTGTCCTAAAGACATTAAAGGTATAAGAAGTTTCCTTGGTCATGCCAGTTTTTATAGGAGGTTCATTAAGGACTTCTCTAAAATTTCTAGGCCTCTGACTAATCTCTTACAAAAAGATATTCCTTTTGTCTTTGATGATGATTGTGTAGAAGCATTTGAAATACTTAAGAAAGCTTTGATTTCTACACCTATTGTTCAGCCACCTGATTGGAATTTACCCTTTGAAATTATGTGTGATGCTAGTGATTATGCTGTAGGTGTTGTTCTAGGACAAAGAGTTGATAAGAAACTAAATGTTATTCACTATGCTAGTGAAACTCTATACAGTGCCCAGAGAAATTATGCTACTACTGGAAAAGAATTTTTAGCAGTTGTATTTGCTTGTGATAAGTTTAGACCTTATATCGTTGACTCTAAAGTAACTGTTCACACTGATCATGCTGCTATTAAATATCTTATGGAAAAGAAAGATGCTAAACCTAGACTTATTGGATGGGTTCTCTTGCTACAAGAATTTGATTTGCATATTATTGATAGAAAGGGAGCTGAGAACCCCGTTGCAGACAACTTGTCTAGGTTAGAGAATGTTCTTGATGACCCACTACCTATTGATGATAGCTTCCCTGATGAACAATTAGCTATCATAAATGCTTCTCGTACTGCTCCATGGTAGGCTGATTATGCTAATTACATTGTTGCTAAATTTATACCACCTAGTTTCATGTACCAGTAAAAGAAAAAGTTTTTCTATGATTTAAGACATTACTTCTGGGATGACCCACACCTTTATAAAGAAGGAGTAGATGGTGTTATTAGATGTTGTGTACCTGAGCATGAACAAGAATAGATCCTACGCATGTGTCACTCTGAGGCTTATGGAGGACACCACGCTGGAGATAGAACTGCGCATAAGGTATTGCAATCCGGTTTTTATTGGCCTACTCTCTTCAAAGATGCCCGTAAGTTTGTCTTGTCTTGCGATGAATGTCAAAGAATTGGTAATATTAGTAAACGTCAATAAATGCCTATGAATTATTCACTTGTTATTGAACCATTTGATGTTTGGGGCTTTGATTATATGGGATCGTTTCCTTCCTCTAATGGGTATACACACATTTTAGTTGTTGTTGATTATGTTACTAAGTGGGTAGAAGCTATTCCAACTAGTAGTGTTGATCATAACACCTCTATTAAGATGCTTAAAGAAGTTATTTTTCTGAGGTTTGGAGTCCCTAGATACCTAATGACTGATGGTTGTTCACATTTTATTCATGGTGTTTTTCGTAAAATGCTTGCTAAGTATGATGTTAATCATAGAATTGCATCTCCATATCACCCACAGTCTAGTTGCCAAGTAGAACTGGTTAACAGAGAGCTTAAATTGATTTTGCAAAAGACTATTAATAGATCTAGAAACAATTGGTCCAAGAAACTTGATGATGCATTATGGGCTTATAGAACTGCATATAAAAATCCTATGGATATGTCTCCATATAAGATGGTTTATGGAAAATCATGTCACTTACCTCTCAAACTAGAACATAAGGCATATTGGGCCATTAAAGACCTCAATTATGATTTCAAACTTGCCGGCCAGAAGAGGTTATTTGACATTAGCTCACTTGATGAATGGAGAACTCAAGCCTAAGAATGCCAAACAGTTTAAAGAAAAAGTTAAAAGATGGCATGACAAAAGTATACAAAAGCGTGAGTTTAATGTAGGTGATTATGTGTTGCTTTTCAACTCTTGTTCAAGATATTTTGCAGGAAAACTCCTCTCTAAATGGGAAGGTCCTTACGTTATCGAGGAGGTCTATCATTCTGGTGCCATAAAAATCAACAACTTCAAAGGCACCAATCCAAAGGTGGTTGTGACGTCCCCGATTCAAAGTACGATCAAGATCAGGGACTCACGGGAAGATATCACAACACAACTCTAAAACATAAATAAGTCATACAAGCATCATATTACAAGCCAGGGGCCTCGAGGGCTCGAATACAAGTGCTTGATCATAGACGACTCAGCGGAAGCAACAATATCTGAGTACAGACATAAGTTAAACAAGTTGCTATAAGATGGCTAGCACAAACTGGGATACAGATTGAAAGAGGCGCGGGCCTCCTGCCTGGATCCTCCTAACTACTCTTGGTCGTCGTCAGCAGCCTGCACGTAGTAGTAGGCACCTCCAGTGTAGTAGTCGTCGTCGACGATGGCGTCTGGCTCCTGGGCTCCAACATCTGGTTGCGGCATCCGAGAAGAAGATGAAAACGGGGGAAAAGAGGGAGCAAAGCAACCATGAGTACTCATCCAAAGTACTCGCAAGCAAGGAGCTACACTACATATGCATGGGTATATGTGTAAGGAGGCCATATCAGTGGACTGAACTGCAGAATGCCAGAATAAGAGGGGGATAGCTAGTCCTATCGAAGACTACGCTTCTGGCAGCCTCCATCTTGCAGCATGTAGAAGAGAGTAGATTGAAGTCCTCCAAGTAGCAATGCATAGCATAATCCTACCCGGCGATCCTCCCCTCGTCGCCCTGTGGAAAAGCGATCACCGGGTTGTCTGTGGAACTTGTCTCGGTGTGTTTTATTAAGTATCCGGTTGTAGTTGTCATAAGGTCAAGGTACAACTCCAGGTCGTTGTTTTACCGAGGGACACGGCTATTCGAATAGATAAACTTCCCTGCAGGGGTGCACCACATAACCCAACACGCTCGATCCCCTTTGGTCGGACACACTTTCCTAGGTCATGCCCGGCCTCGGAAGATCAACACGTCGCAGCCCCACCTAGGCACAACAGAGAGGTCAGCACGCCGGTCTAAATCCTATGCGCACAGGGGTCTGGGCCCATCGCCCATTGCACACCTGCACGTTGCGAGGGCGGCCGGAAGCAGACCTAGCAACCTCCATTACAAAGGAAGTCACATTACGCGGTCCAATCTGGCGCGCGCCGCTCCATCGCTGACGTCAAGAAGGCTTCGGCTGATACCACGACGTCGAGTGACCATATCTTTCTCGCGTAGTTGGTTAGTGCGTATAGGCCAGTGGCCAGACTCAGATCAAATACCAAGATCTCGTTAAGCGTGTTATTTTGAAATAACCGCGGACGCCGACCAGGGGCAAGCCCACCTCTCGCCTAGGTGGTCTCAACCTGCCCTGTCGCTCCGCCACATAGTAACAGTCAGGGGCCGTCGGGAACCCAGGCCCACCTCTACCGGGATGGAGCCACCTGTCCTTTCAGCCCCCACTTCGGAATCACTTGCGGGTACTCAACGAGCCAACCCGACTTTGGTCACCATCTGTATAGTATGTATATATGTATAGTATATACCCGTGATCACCTCCCAAGTGATAACGGCCCGATAGTATAGCAAGGCAGACTAACAAGAATGTAGGACAATGATGATAAACTAGCATCCTATACTAAGCATTTAGGATTGCGGGTAAGGTATCAATGACTGTAGCAACAATGACAGGATATGCAACAAAATAGGAGTAACCGAACAGTAACATGCTACACTACTCTAATGCAAGCAGTATAGAGAAGAATAGGCGATATCTGGTGATCAAGGGGGGGCTTGCCTAGTTGCTCTGGCAAGGAGGGGTCGTCAACTCCGTAGTCGAACTGGGCAGCAGAAGCGTCAGTCTCATAGTCTACCGGAGAGAAGGGGGGAAGAAACAGTAAATACAATGCAAACATAAGCATGACGATGCATGACATGACAATGAGTGGTGTTAGGCGTGCCCTAACGCGGTAGTAGGTGATACCAGCGAAAGGGAGAAACATCCGGGAAAGTATCCCCGGTGTTTCACGTTTTCGGACAGATGAACCCGAGGTGAAATGTTGCAGGTTCACCATGCTAGGGACGCGTGGCAGACGAACGGGGTGCGTATCCGGATTCGTCTCGCTGTTCTGAGCAACTTTAATGTAGAAAACATTTTCATCTGAGCTATGGTTTATTTTATATTATTTTCTAAGTTTTAAATCATTTTTAGAATTTATCTAATTAATTTAATCCAACATTATCCAGAATAGTGTTTGCTGACGTCATCATGACTTCAGCATGACGTCAGCAGTCAACAGAGGTGTTGACTGGTCAAACTGACGTGTGGGCCTAGTGGGACCCACCTGTCATACTCTGTTAGGTTAATTAGGGTTTAGATTAAACAAAATACTGTTTAATTAAACTAACAAGTCAATTAGATTAATTAAGTAGGATTAATTAATTTAGTTAATTAATTAATTAAATTTATTTTATTATTATTTCTATTTATATATATTTTCATTTTTTAAACACATTCTGGGGGGTGGGGCCCCACGTGTCATAGGGGGGCACTACCCAGTGGTCAGTGGCCCTGACCACAGCGGGCACGCGCGCACTGGCGAGCGGGCGCTGGGGGCGCACCGGGAGGGCAGAGGCGGGGCGGCGCGGGCACGCGACCGAGCCCGCGGGGGCAGCAGCGGCGAGCGGGGGAAGGCGGACAGGGGCAGCGGCAGCGGGCGCGCACACGGTGACGAACGACGGCGGCCCGAGGCAGCAGCAACAGCCACGCAGAAGCGGCAGGAGGAGGAGGAGGCCAGGGGCGGAGCACGGCGAGGGGAAGGAGGCCGCGTGTCACGCCCAAGATGCGACCCTATCCTAAAGGAACTCGAAGGTCCCACCAAGGATAGAAGCGCATCTTGAAGACACTTTTGCAAGGTGGATATCATTACATCAACATTACGTAGTAGATGGGGATACATACAAAAGGCATACAATGCCACACGAATACAACATATTACATAAGAGCACCATCCGACTACGGATGAAACACAAACAGAAACTCAAACGACATCCACCCTGCTAGCCCAGGCTGCCGACCTGGAACCTATCCCCTGATCGAAGAAGAAGCAGAAGAAGAACTCCAAACAAGCAAACATCGCTCTCGCGTCATGATCATCGCATAACATGTACCTGCAACTGTTGTTGTAGTAATCTGTGAGCCACGAGGACTCAGCAATCCCATTACCATGGGTATCAAGACTAGCAAAGCTTAATGGGTAAGGAAGGGGTAAAGTGGTGAGGTTGCAGCAGCGGCTAAGAAAGTATGGTGGCTAACATACGCAAATAAGAGTGAGAAGAGAAGCAAAGGAACGGTCGTGAAGCTAGCAATGATCAAGAGGTGATCCTGAACTCCTACTTACGTCAAACACAACCCAAAACCGTGTCCACTTCCCGGACTCCACCGAAAAGAGACCATCACGGCTACACACACGGTTGATGCGTTTTAATTCGGATCTGGTGTCAAGTTATCTACAACCGGACATTAACAAATTCCCATCTGCCACATAACCGCGAGCATGGCTTTCGAAAGATAATACCCTGCAGGGGTGTCCCAACTTAGCCCATCACAAGCTCTCACGGTCAACGAAGGATATTCCTTCTCCCAGGAAGACCCGATCAGTCTCGGAATCCTGGTTTACTAGACATTTCGACCATGGTAAAACAAGACCAGCAAAGCCGCCCGATGTGCCGACAAATCCCGAAAGGAGCTGCACATATCTCGTTCTCAGGGCAACACTGGATGAGACTAGCTACGGGTAAAACCAACCCTCAAGTTTCCCCGAGGTGGCCCCACAGGCAGCTCAGTTTGGACCAACACTCGAAGGAGCACTGGCCTGGGGGGGGGGGTTAAATAAAGATGACCCTCGGGCTCCGGAAACCCAAGGGAAAAAGGGCTAGGTGAGGCAAATGGTAAAACCAAGGTTGGTCCTTGCTGGAGGAGTTTTATTCAAAGCGAACTGTCAAGGGGGTCCCATAAATCACCCAACCGTGTAAGGAACGCAAAATCAAGGAACATAACATCGGTATGACGGAAACTAGGGCGGCAAGAGTGGAACAAAACACCAGGCATAATGCCGAGTCTTCCACCTTTTACCAAGTATATAGATGCATTAATAATATAAGAGATATTGTGATATCCCAACATAATCCTGTCCATCATGGAGCAATCTTCAACTTCACCTACAACTAACAATGCTATAAGAGGGGCTGAGCAAAGCGGTAACATAGCCAAGCAACGGTTTGCTAGGAAGGGTGAAAAGGTTAGAGGCGGACATGGCAAATTGGGAGGCTTGAAGAACAAGTGATAGGTAGCGCATCATAGCGATAGAACAAAGCAACTAGCATAGCAATGATAGTAGTGAGATCCAAGGTGACGGTCATCTTGCTTGAAATCCCGCAAGGAAGAAGAACGAGTCCATGAAGAAGATGAACGGATGAAGCCGAACCAAGCATAGACGAACGAATCCTCACGATCGCAACGAAACAGGAACTATCGAGAAGAAGCACACAACATGGTAAACACACCACACATGACAAGGCATGATGCTCAACCAAGTAATGACAAGGCTACATGAAGCTACTCATGGCAAGAGATGATGCATACAAGAGCAACACATCAAAACAAGTTTAAATGAGGCCGGGAACAACATATAACAATTCCGGTAAGTCCTCATATGAAAATTTAGAAATTGGTCCAGAACTGAATAAACCTTATGTTCAAGTTCTTAAACAGCAAGTTAAGATGCACCAAGAGGATCTACACGAAATTCTAGTCAAGTTACATATAAAGTTCATTTAATTTGGAGCTACGGCCTAGAAGATATGAGCAAAACAAGTTAAACATGGCATTGATGCAAAATGCACACAAACATCAAGCAAACACTCTCAAAACATGGATGCAACATGATAATATGAAAATTCATGCAATTCTAAGCAAGTTTCATATAGAGCACACTCAAAACGGAGCAACGGTTCAACACGCACACACAATACAAGTTTAAAGGGCAAACTGTCCAAAACAGCAACTAGGCATCTAGCAAGCATCAAAAACAACATGCTACAGCACCTCAACATAAGATCAAAAGGCATGGGCATGAAGTACAAGTAAAGCATTACAAAACATGAACACTGAGCTATCTCCATAAAACACTATACCATGCTCAAAAGGACATGGAAAGATTGCAAATAATAACAGTTTCAGGCTCAGCGGAAATAATATCAGGTTGCAATGTTTAGAGCTATCAAGCAACATGTTATAGGAATTTAACATGGCAAACAAAGGCATGGCATGCTAGTACTAAAGACAAAGAACAAAACTCCCTTACAGAACTAATTCCAAATATCAACAAAAAAGATGGAATCATCCATGTAAACATGGCAAATGATATGACAGATTCATACATGGCAGAAACAACAATAAGTAGGCATGTTGGTGAGCTTGAACCACTCACCACAGAGCAACACATGGAATGACAAGCTGATCAACAGTAATAATACATGTTTGTGAAGCTAAGCATGGCAAGAGGAAGTTCATAGGGCGCACGGATCGCTAACAACAATCATGGCAATATTGAACTTAATGTTAATAGGCTGACAGCAAACATTATTAAGCAAGTTTGGAGCAAGATAACAACAAGTTACATCAGGCTATAAATTCAAACAGGGGCATGAATGGATATAGCATGACATGTATAACAAAACATCCTTAGTGGACATCTCCAGATTATGCATAGAATGACTTGTAGTAGCAGGTTTACATAGCATCATGATATAGCAGATTCAGACGCAAAACAGCAATAGCAAGTACCCTACTTCACGAGCTCGATGCACTCACTACAAGACACACAAAAATACATGGATTGCAACATAGTTAAGATGGCATGATGTAGCACAAAACACATGTAGAGCTCATGGTCATAGGATGCACACACAAAACGCAACGAAAAAGACAAATCAACAAGTTATAACAGTTTCAGCAGGTTAACATCATATAGCACTCTTGCAACGATGATTTGGGCATCAAGATGAACTCAAGTGAACATGGCACAATGAAACAATATGTAGAGCATCTCATGATGAACATTTTTATATATCACACGCACAAAAATGGAGCAGTATGCATGGAGTTATGATGCGATGAACATGGCATAAAATATCACAGATTCGGGGACTGAGAAAAATGGACCTCGGTGGAAAAGTGGACGAGGGGATCCCATGGGATGAAGCGGTGTCGTGGGCCGTTTGGTTGGAGGGGCGAAGGGGTCCCGGGACGGTGCGGTGCAGATCGGCGGCGAGGAACCCCGGCGAGCCCGCGGTGGCTGGAGCGAGCGGGAGGGGCGGCCGAAGGAGGCCGGGGCCGATCAGATCCGGTCTGGCCCGGCCGGATCTAAGGCGGGGTGAGCCGGAGGCGGAGGTCGGCGGTCGGAGGCGGAGGTCGACGGTCGGAGGCGAAGGCCGGCGAGCTCCAGGCGGGGCGGCGACCTGGCGGTGGCCGGAGGACGAATGGGGCGCGGCGGCGGGAGGCGGGCGCGGCACGGGAAGCGTGCCTGGGGCGACGGCGGTGAGGCAGGGCGCTACAAGTGAGGCGGCGGCAAGCTCAACGGGGCGCGGGGCGGAGCCCGGCAGCGGGGACGGATTCC
>NC_041393.1:379438354-379445396 GCF_002162155.2 Triticum dicoccoides
CGGGCGCAGGCCTGGGCAGGCCGCGCCTGGGCCCGGCGGGCCGGCGGCGGGGCACGATGGAGAGGCGGTGGCGCTAACACGTGGCAGCGTCTCGTTGGTGCGGGCGGAGGAGATTTTTGTCCGGCGAGGGACGGACACGTCCGGCGGCGGCGGGGAAAGAAATCTAGGGTTTCATCTGCGATTTGGACGGGGGAGGCACATATTTATAGGTAGAGGGAGCTAGGAGACTCCAAATGAGGAGCGGTTTTCGTCCACACGATCCTGATCGAACGACCAAGAGCATGGAGGGGGTTTGGATGGGTTATTGGGCCACTTTTGGAAGGGTGTTGGGCTGCACACAAAAGAGGCTTTTGCGGTTACCCGGTTAACCGTTGGAGCATCAAACGACCTCCAAATGGCCTGAAACTTGACAGGCGGTCTACCGGTGGTGTACCAAGGCCGCTTGGCAAATCACGGTCCATTCCGAGAATGGTTAACACCTGCTCACAACACGAGACAAAAGGGGGACGCCAGAGGACATAGGAGTGCCGGATTGCAAAACGGACACCGGGGAAAATGCTCGGATGCATGAGACGAACATGTATGAAAAATGAGATGCACATGATGACATGATAAAATGAAACACGCAAGCAAATGACATGGCAATGACGGCAAATAACTAGCGGACACCTGGCGCATCGAATCCGGGGCGTTACAACTCTCCTGCACTAACAAGAGATCTCGTCCCGAGATCTTAGGACGAGACGGAAGGGAAAAGGATGAGGTGAAACAAGAACTCAAGAGAAGAAGCAAAGAATCGATAGCACTCGAGAAGAAGAGGAGAATGACAAGAATGACGAGAATCGAAAACTCTCGAAATCAGATAGACTATGAAAGCACTCCGATTAGAACGAGACAAGAAACGAATAAGACTGAAAGGATTTAGGTAGCACTCCGGCTGAAACATGGAAGAATAGAACACGAGCTTGACAGGATGGAATGATACTTGATGAAGACATGACACAAAACCTCCGGAAGGAATTGAAAGAGTTGAATGAAAAGAATGGAGAAGAAAATGACAACTTGTGGCACGAATGGAATTGAAATCATCTCTAGAAGGAAGTTTTAAACAGAGTTGTTGAGAAAATCAACAACGAAAAGAATACGCTTGTTGTGGTCTTATAGGTAACATCCCAAGATCTTAAGGTGATAGCCGGCCACAAACGGAAATGATTGGATAGCTTAGAAGAACGAAGAAATGCAAAACTCCACTTCAAAAGAATACGGAGATTTAATTGCACTTCGAGACGCAAGAAGAAAAGATACTTGAATTCCTCCAACAAAATATTTATGGACTCTTGAAGAATGAATTAAATCATGAAGAACCACCATGAAGAACTCCGGTGACAAAAGGATGGTGAGATAGAATGAAGGATGAAAGAATAAGATGAGCCTGGCGATGTTTTAGATGGGGGTTCTGACTAAATGGCCGAGGAAGTTTGAACTCCGGAAAAGAAAAGATGAAAACACTTGGAACTAGAATTTATTCCTCATGAACAAACTCCGAAGGAAGGGATTACTCACTTGGATGAAATAAGAATAAGAATTATTGTATGCTTATCCTTCATCAAATTAAACTGATGACAAGCAATGGATTTTGCATACTACTTATTCTTCCTGAAAAGGATTAAGGGGGGTATAGCACAAACTTGAGAAAGTCTTCATGAACTGCTGGTAGGATTAAAAAGAACGAATGAATTAATATGATAATCAAAGAAAAATAATCTTGAACGAACCACCATTAGAATTCTGAAATGATTGGCGAAAGAGAATGAATCACCGGGAATAATTAGAAAAACACAAAGATACTTGAGGGAATTAAGAGACAAGATAACAAAGGGATCGCGAACTGATTGAAGAATACTTGAACGAAGCACCCGAAGAATATTGAGACGAACTAAGGGGCACGGGTATAGAATAATTGGAGAATGAATTTGAAAGCTTAGAACGAAGAAATATTCCGAAAAGATGGCTTCCGGATGATCGAGAGGGAAAGCAACTCCTGAAATACTCCGGATGGATGAAAAAAAATTGCACGACTGGAAACAATTTGAGCGGATAGCATCAAGCTAGCAACATGAATCTTCGGGAGAACGGACAAGATTTAAGAGAAACTCTTCTTCGTTCTTCAAAAGTTGAGAATAACGACGAGAAAGAACACCAAAATTGTTTGAGATACTCCGGGAGAATGAAATGCGAAGAGGTTGAGCCAACAATGAAAATGATTTGAAATCAATCTTGAAAAGACATCTGACTGATGGGATCCATTCTTACATCACACTTGAAAAGAATTGAGAATAACTCCGGGGGAATTAGAAGAGTCAGGTAAGATCCTGGGAAAAGACCTGTGGGTTATGGGCCCACTGAAAAGAAACCCCATTGGAAAGGATTGTTGAACAGATAGATGATGCACCGGAACAATTGAGATATTTGCATGAGGTGACAACCTCGAATTAATTCAAACACAGACGAATCTCCTGAGATGTCTTGAGCACTCCGGAAGGATTAACTGGCGAGAGGCGAACGAGCAAGGAGAACACTTTAACCAAGGAAAAGAATGTGATCAACCCGAAAAACTTGAATTGAATCCACCGGAAAAGAAAAGAGATGAAGATTGACGAACGAGACGAGAATTCACCGGTTGAAATAATTGAGGGAAGACTGAAAAGGTTCCGCACGAAGGAAACAGACTTAGGCTCCGGGAAGAAAAAGGGTGGGAGGGCGGGAAAAACAAAGGCAACTTGGAAGGGGGAATCGCCGAATATCTTGAAGAGAAAACCCCGGTTGAAATCATTGAGGAAAGAAAGCAAAGACTTCACACGAGTAGGATGGATACTTGATTACAGGCTCCGGCTCCAAGAAGAAAAAGGGGTGGGCAGGTGGGAAAAAACAAAGACAACTTCGGACAGGGAAAAACAACGACGTTGGAGGAAGAACTGAGGATTGATCTCGCAAAAGACAAAGAGGTTCGAGTCGACTTGACGAGAGATGCACCGTACAAAAGAGGATGGACAACTCACGAGACTAACCACGTGATCCTAAAGAAAAATTTGAATGGGAAGAGGAGTAATTCAAAACACCTACATCAAGATTCCTCACCAGAGCGACGAAGGGGCCGAGGAGTAAAAAGAATTCCTACTCTCCGATATAACTAGACTCCAAAAACAGTTTTCTTCTAGACTCAACATCGACCAAACTACACGATCAATCAAGGGGGCTCCTATGGTCGGTCGAGGCTCTGATACCAACTTGTCACGCCCAAGATGTGACTCTATCCTAAAGGAACTTGAAGGTCCCACCAAGGATAGAAGCGCATCTTGAAGACGCTTTTGCAAGGTGGATATCAGTACATCAACATTACATAGTAGATGGGGATACATACAAAAGGCATACAATGCCACACGAATACAACATCTTACATAAGAGCACCATCCGACTATGGATGAAACACAAACAGAAACTCAAACGACATCCACCTTGCTAGCCCAGGATGCCGACCTGGAACCTATGCCCTGATCAAAGAAGAAGCAGAAGAAGAACTCCAAACAAGCAAACATCGCTCTCGCGTCATGATCATCGCATAACCTGTACCTGCAACTGTTGTTGTAGTAATCTGTGAGCCACGAGGACTCAGCAATCCCATTACCGTGGGTATCAAGACTAGCAAAGCTTAATGGGTAAGGAAGGGTTAAAGTGGTGAGGTTGCAGCAGCGGCTAAGCAAGTATGGTGGCTAACATACGCAAATAAGAGCGAGAAGAGAAGCAAAGGAACGGTCGTGAAGCTAGCAATGATCAAGAGGTGATCATGAACTCCTACTTACGTCAAACATAACCGAAAACCATGTCCACTACCCGGACTCCACCGAAAAGAGAACATCACGGCTACACACACGGTTGATACGTTTTAATTCGGATCTGGTGTCAAGTTATCTACAATCGGACATTAACAAATTCCCATCTGCGACATAACCGCGGGCACGGCTTTCGAAAGATAATACCCTGCAGGGGTGTCCCAACTTAGCCCATCACAAGCTCTCACGGTCAAAGAAGGATATTCCTTCTCCCAGGAAGACCCGATCAGTCTCGGAATCCCGGTTTACAAGACATTTCGACAATGGTAAAACAAGACCAGCAAAGCCGCCCGATGTGCCGACAAATCCCGATAGGAGCTGCACATATCTCATTCTCAGGGCAACACCGGATGAGACTAGCTATGGGTAAAACCAACCCTCAAGTTTCCCCGAGGTGGCCCCGTAGGCAGCTCAGTTCGGACCAACACTCGAAGGAGCACTGGCCCAGGGGGATTAAATAAATATGACCCTCGGGCTCAAGAAACCCAAGGGGAAAAAAGGGCTAGGTGAGGCAAATGGTAAAACCAAGGTTGGGCCTTGCTGGAGGAGTTTTATTCAAAGCGAACTGTCAAGGGGGTCCCATAAATCACCCAACCATGTAAGGAACGCAAAATCAAGGAACATAACATCGGTATGACGCAAACTAGGGCGGCAAGAGTGGAACAAAACACCAGGCATAAGGCCGAGTATTCCACCCTTTACCAAGTATATAGATGCATTAATAATATAAGAGATATTGTGATATGCCAACATAATCCTATCCATCATGGAGCAATCTTCAACTTCACCTACAACTAACAACGCTATAAGAGGGGCTGAGCAAAGCGGTAACATAGCCAAGCAACAGTTTGCTAGGAAGGGTGAAAAGGTTAGAAGCGTACATGGCAAATTGGGAGGCTTGAAGAACAAGTGATAGGTAGCACATCATAGCGATAGAACGAAGCAACTAGCATAGCAATGATAGTAGTGAGATCCAAGGTGACGGTCATCTTGCTTGAAATCCTGCAAGGAAGAAGAACGAGTCCACGAAGAAGACGAACGGGTGAAGCCGAACTAAGCGTAGACGAACGAATCCTCATGATCGCAACGAAATAGGAACTATCGAGAAGAAGCACACAACATGGTAAACACACCACACATGACAAGGCATGATGCTCAACCAAGTATGATGCATGACAAGGCTACATGAAGCTACTCATGGCAAGATATGATGCATACAAGAGCAACACATCAAAACAAGTTTAAATGAGGCCGGGAACAACATATAACAATTCCGGTAAGTCCTCATATGCAAATTTAGAAATTGGTCCAGAACTGAATAAACCTTATGTTCAAGTTGTTAAACAGCAAGTTAAGATGCACCAAGAGGATCTACACGAAATTCTAGTCAAGTTACATATAAAAAGTTCATTTAATTCAGAGCTACGGCCTAGAAGATATGAGCAAAACAAGTTAAACATGGCATTGATGCAAAATGCACACAAACATCAAGCAAACACTCTCAAAACATGCATGCAACATGATAATATGAAACTTCATGCAATTCTAAGCAAGTTTCATATAGAGCACACTCAAAACGGAGCAACGGTTCAACACACACACAATACAAGTTTAAAGGACAAACTGTCCAAAACAGCAACTAGGCATCTAGCAAGCATCAAAACAACATGCTACAGCACCTCAACATAAGATCAAAAGGCATGGGCATGAAGTACAGGTAAAGCATTACAAAACATGAACACTGAGCTATCTCCATAAAACACTATAACATGCTCAAAAGGACATGGCAAGATTGCAAATAATAACAGTTTCAGGCTTAGCAGAAATAACACCAGGTTGCAATGTTTACAGCTATCAAGCAACATGTTACTTGAACTTAAGGTGGAAAACAAAGGCACGGCATGCTAGTACTAAAGACAAAGAACAAAACTCCCTCAATGAACTAATTCCAAATATCAACAGAAAAGATGGAATCATCCATGCAAACATGGCAAATGATATGAGAGATTCATACATGGTAGGAACAACAATAAGTAGGCATGTTGGTGAGCTTGAACCACTCACCATAGAGCAACACATGGCATGACAAGGTGATCAACAGTAAGAATACATGTTTGTGAAGCTAAGCATGGCAAGAGCAAGTTCATAGGGTAAACGGATCGCTAACAACAATCATGGCAATATTGAACTTTATGTTAACAGGCTGACAGCAAACATTATTAAGCAAGTTTGGAGCAAGATAACAACAAGTTACAACAGGCTATAAATGCAAACAGGGGCATGAATGGATAGAGCATAACATGTATAGCAAAACATCCTTAGTGGACATCTCCAGATTATGCATATCATGACTTGTAGTAGCAGGTTTACATAGCATCATGATATAGCAGATTCAGACTAGCAAAACAGCAACAGCAAGTACCCTACTTCACGAGCTCGATGCACTCACTACAAGACTCATAAAATACATGGATTGCACCATAGTGAATATGGCATGATGTAGCACAAAACACATGTAGAGCTCATGCTCATAGGATGCACACACAAAACGCAACGAAAAAGACAAATCAACAAGTTATAACAGTTTCAGCAGGTTAACGTCATATAGCACTTCTGCAACGATGATTTGGGCATCAAGGTTAACTCAAATGAACATGTCACAATGGAACAATATGTAGAGGATCTCATGATGAACATTTTGATATATTACACACACAAAAACGGAGCAGTATGCATGGAGTTATGATGCGATGAACATGGCATAAAATATCACAAATTCGGGGACTTAGAGAAAAATGGACCTCGGTGGAAAAGTGGACATGGGGATCCCGCGGGACGAAGCGGTGCCGCGGGCCGTTTGGTTGGAGGGGCAAAGGGGTCCCGGGACGGCACGGTGCAGATCGGCGAGGAACTCCGGCGAGCCCGCGGTGGCTGGAGCGAGCGGGAGGGGCGGCCGGAGGAGGCCGGGGCCGATCAGATCCGGTCTGGCCCGGCCGGATCTGCGGCGGGGTGAGCCGGAGGTGGAGGTCGGCAGCGGAGGCGAAGGCCGGCGAGCTCCAGGCGGGGCGGCGACCTGGCGGTGGCCGGAGGACGGATGGGGCGGGCGGCGGGAGGCGGGCGCGGCGCAGGAAGCGCGCCTGGGGCGAAGGCGG
>NC_041393.1:379445881-379454608 GCF_002162155.2 Triticum dicoccoides
GGCGAGAGGCGCGAGGCGGCGGCGGCGCTGCTCGGGGCGCGGGGCGGCGCGCGCGGGCCTGGGCGGGCCGCGCCTGGGCCCGGCGGGCCAACGGCGGGGCACGGTGGAGAGGCGGCAACGCTGACACGTGGCGGCGTCTCATTGGTGCGGGCGGAGGTGATTTTTGTCCGGCGAGGGACGGACACGTCCGGCGGCGGCGGGGAAAGAAATCTAGGGTTTCATCTGCGATTTGGACGGGGAAGGCACATATTTATAGGTAGAGGGAGCTAGGAGACTCCAAATGAGGAGCGGTTTTTGTCCACACGATCCTGATCGAACGACCAAGAGCATGGAGGGGGTTTGGATGGGTTATTGGGCCACTTTGGAAGGGTGTTGGGCTGCACACAAAAGAGGCTTTTGTGGTTACCCGGTTAACCGTTGGAGCATCAAACGACCTCCAAATGGCCCGAAACTTGACAGGCGGTCTACCGGTGGTGTACCAAGGCCGCTTGGCAAATCACGGTCCATTCCGAGAATGTTTAACACCCGCTCACAACACGAGACAAAAGGGGGACGCCGGAGGACATAGGAGTGCCGGATTGCAAAACGGACAACGGGGAAAATGCTCGGATGCACGAGACGAACACGTATGCAAAATGAGATGCACATGATGACATGATAAAATGCAACACACAAGCAAATGACATGGCAATGACGGCGAATAACTGGCGGACACCTGGCGCATCGAATCTGGGGCGTTACACCGCGGTAGGCGCGGGGCGCGCGCGTGCACGCGCGCACGCGCGGCAGGCGGTGAGGGCGCGAGCGCCGCAGGGTTGGCCGGGTGCGACTGTCCGTGGGCGACGTCAGGTGGCGGAGCCGAGCGCGGGGGAGAGGGCGCGACCACGGCAGAGGGAGGAGGAAGGGGGAGCTCACAGAGGAGGAGTAGGGAACGGGCAGTGGGGCGTGGGGAGGAGGTCGAGGACGAGGCGGTGAGGTCCAGCGACAGGGGGGGCAGCGCCGGTGAGGTGGCGACGTAGGGCGGAGAGGCACCGGGGCGATGGCGTCGGGGTCGCCGCGTTCGATTCCCCCCTTCCCGATCCAGATCGGGATCAAGAGGTGGGGGAGGGACGAGGGAGAGTGGGGGGATCGTGGGGGGTGGTTGGGCTAGGGTTCGGTCGCTCGGGGAGATAAGGACGAATGGGGTGGGCCTCCTGGTGGCCTGGATGCCCAGTTGGGCCGAATGGCTCAGGGGGAGGGGGCTTTGCCTTTTTTCTTTGGTGTCTATTTTCCTTTTATTTCTTTTCTGTTTTCTTTTAGTTTTATTATTTTGTTATAATTTTGTAAAATACCAAAGTTGTACCTAATTTAGTTTTAATAAACATGCCACTGCCCCAATAGTTTTGGGAAATTAAATAACTTAGTTAATATTTTATTAATTGAAAAAGGCATTTATTTATTTGTTTTTGTTATTGTTTAGTTTAGTTTTGAGCATCTAACTATTTTATCAAAATGTGGTTTCTCCACCATAATTACTCATGATTTATTTGACCCATCTTGAACATTTTATTTTATTTTTACTTTTGAAAACTTTATTTGTTTGACTTGATTTTGAATTTGACTTTGAACGAGATTTGAATCATCATGAGATTAGCAATAGTAATCGTGGTGACGTGGCCTCATTAGCAGGGAATTACTATAGCTTAATTATCCGAGCGTCACAATTCTCCTCCACTACAAGAAATCTCGTCCCGAGATTTAGGAGCGGGAGTAATGGGGAAGGGATTTGGTTACGATATTCTAACGGGTCTTCTCGTTGTTGGTTGCTCTTCTCGAAGAGGTCAATCCATTAAGTTGATGCCTTCATTTCTCTACTTCAAGTCATCATGGTGAAGTCGTCCTTTTCTTCGGGAACTCCAACGTACTTACGAATAGGTAAGGGACAGCTCGGCTACGACAAAATGCTTATGAGGGAAACAATCTGGGGTTAACCTATGTATGAGCATAAGATTATCTCTTGAGTTGAACATATAAAATACATCGAGAGTAAGGTACGAAGGTACAATAAGAGGTTCCAAGCGGATAGATAGTTGCTCGAAGTCTGAACCAGAGTGACAAAGGGATTCAGAGCAGCGAGAGTAAGTATTGCGTCTAACACCAGAATAGAGCACTAGGAAGTTGGCCCATGAATTAATTACGAAGCCAAGCGTGGAGAATAACCATTAGAAACAGGGTTGTACAGGAGAGTTGGGTTTCAATCCTGTGGAACTGTGGGTTATGGGCCCACCATGTGGGTTAAAAGTAGGAAGGGCGGAGACGTCTTGCGTGATCATGCAAGCAAGGCATGTCAGAGGGTAGCCTATCAGTTATGTCGGCAACAACATCGGTACCAAGGGCGAGGGACGAAGAGAACCATTTTCCTTCTTGTTGAACAAGGCGGACCAATAGGCAAAGTTCTCGTCCATCGGTGGTTACTGGAATGTCATCAACAAAAGTAACAGGGTCTTACCGACAGATTTGTACACCGAGGTGTTTACATAAGCAGGGGAATATTGTTGCTTAGATCATATAGATCACAAGAAAGGTTAAACCAAACAATGAAAGGGAAATATGATTATCACATCAAATAGAACAATGGAATGGAAAATGTGTTTAAACACATATTTCAGTGGTATATCCTTCCCAAGGACAAGCAGAGCATGATACCCATGACAGGATATAATTGTAGAAAACCCTTTAGGAAAGGGGAGAGAATTTTCATGACATTACCCATACAACGATGTTTGGATAATTTGATTAAGAAAATTTAGCATTGTGCTTCAAGTGTTCTTATTGAAGATAGGAGTACCACATACATGCTTCGAGATAGCATTGACATGGTTTTCAAGCAAAGGTCGGACTTCGGATACACGAAGGATCCATCAAGATAAACTTATTAAACAAGGCATTCAATTTCCTCATGGAAAAATGGTTAACCTTGTTAAAAAGGAAACTATAACAATAGGGCCTCCGGCCAGGTGGGCTAGGCATGACACCACCTTACCGAGTCATATAAAGACCCAAGTTATGACTCTTGGAATTATGTTCCAACTATCATATCCGACCGAGATTTAGATCTGATTGGTGTCAGGATACCTCAGACTTAGGATGCCTAAGAAGAGAATGTGCGACACCAATTGACGAGATGACAATGTGAGATTCTCGGGAAATGAACTATGAAAGTGATTCCAAGACAAGAGTTCATCATTAAACCAAGGAGAGAATGGGGAGGTGGCTGATGAACTCAGCGACAATTCATTGAGATTTCCAAAAAGATGGATTTCCACAATTATGTGAACAAGGAGATAACATTAGTCAGATCAAATGATACAATGATGTATGCTCGAGGAAAAACATCCACAATTAAACATTGATCGAAAGTGCACCTAGAAGTATGGACTAAGTAGCACGATCAATGTTAGAATGGTGATTTGATAACCAAAAGACTTAGAATGAAACTATCGGCCATTCACTTCAAAGCAATAGGGTTGCTAGAAGTTTTGAATTCACTCATCATAGTTCAATTGTCAGTATTCCGGTTGGAACAACATGGGGACCAATAAATGAATGGAGATGACGAGAAGTATTACTATATCAAGAATTTTTAAGAGGTGGTGAAATTCTCACAACATTCTTGACATAAAAGATGGTAATACTCCAAGGTAAGGAAGAACAAATGCTGGATAGCAAGGAACTCAAGGTATAACACAGAATACAAACAAGTTTGTGTTGGAGGGAAGGCAATAAAGTGGTCGATGACAACACAAATCATCGAGGGCAAGGATGGTATTTCTCATCATGAATTCAATTGATATCCTGGAAGAGCTTAGAATGTTGATGATGATCATGACATATTTGTCGAGAGATTTCACGGAGGTGTAATCGATCAGCGATGACATCAAGTCAAAGGACTGATGAAGCGAAAGGTTATTGGAACCACGAGTACAACACAAACTCAAAATCAAGCTTGCTATTCAAGGCGAAATGATATGACGAGGAAAATCGACGTAAGCTTAGCTCATCATCGAAAGTGGTGCTCCGGGAATAAGGACCAGGTAGCACAGTTAAAAAGTTGCACGATAAGGATATAGTCGATCAGGCTAGGAATGACTTGAAGGATTATTTAAACTCATAAGCAATGAAAATTATTTAGAGTATTGAATCGGAGTGCGGAATCAATTCACTTATCGGTGTTCTCGAGTGACTAATAACTCAGAACCTGGGGGGAAATTGGAATCGACGAGAATAATAGTTGACGAACAACTCATAAGAAGTTATGGTTCCGTGATATTCTCGAGATACCAGAGGGTATACTCAAAGGTAGAGCAGAATAGTGGTTGGATAGGTGTAATGATCTGCAGAAGACAAGTACTTCAACTTGTCCAAGAAAAGGAATCAAAGAATATCAATATGGCCGGAACCAAGATTGCAAAAGACTAGATCCCAGATATAAGATGAACTTATACCAAGGGAATAATTAATTTAAGAGTAGCTTCCATGATAGGATCTACATCGTGTCCATGGGCATGAACACAAAGTTCAAGGTCGACTCCTACTTCTCCAATGCATAACCTTTCATTCACTCCTCTAAATAAAAATGATTTCAGTGTCAAAACCGACCTGGTGAATTACCAGAGGAGTATGACCCGTGAAAGCTTTCGGGTTCACACATATTAAGGAAGGCATAGGTTCAACCCATCGGGGCATCGTGGAAACATATATCACAAGCTTCAATAGTAAATATCACCAGCTCGAAAGCAGAGCATGGTTGGCCAAATCAAGGGATAGTATTTACCAATGTCATTATGTATCAGGGAAAGATCTTCCAAAGTGATTGAATATGAAGGACGTTGCCGGATAAAATACAACAAAGGATCTGATGGTCCTTAAGGGATCTGATGTAAGCATCGGTACTCAACCAGAGGAAGAAACAATGCAAAGGCATTGAATTATAGAAACAAACAACTAATTCAAACTTGCAAAGGAATTGTGATTTCCAAATCAAGGGATCAGAAGCAAATGCTCTGATTAAGGGTGGATAAGTTGAGTAGGCTTAGGGATACAATCGATGATAATTTGGTTGGTCGAGATCCAGCTCATGTTTAAATGACGTTTGAGCCGGAAGGATGAATTCTGGGTTGGATTCGTGATTGCGAGCATTCGCAAACATATTAGATCAAAGACTCAAAATGACGATGACAAAGGATGCTCGTGAATATTGCTAGACATATGGAAAGTATCCATAATGCAAGCAGACAAGTATTTACAGAACAATAGTTGGCAATGGATTATCGAAAGACCGGATAGTATTTCAAAGTAGGTGACATACATGAAACAACTGGGGACGAGTGGATACTCGGTAAGTGCGAGAAATTATCCGTAGATGTGGCAAGAACTGCAAGGCAGTAAGCTCAAAGGATTCTCGGAACAACGAAGAGCAGTTCGGGGCATCTTGTAATAACAAGATCAATGGGATTGAATGTAATAACAACAAGTGTATGCAGGTATCCACAAGGATATAACAGCGGTAGCGAATTTGCAAAGGCGTTGGGCACAAGTGTCTCGGGAAAACATCGAATAGCATCTTCGGAATCTTTTGGGCAGCAGGTGATCATCTGTAATACGGGGCTCTCCGGGAGGAAGTAATTACGAGAACCTAGAGTTAGAGTTAGCAAAATTCATTTATCCCGAATAGAAGAGAGATCAGAGTCCCAGAGTATAGACGAGGAATAAAAGATCCTAATACCACCCAATGGCGACGTGGGCCCGTAAGGCACACAGCCATGTTAGTAAAAGTTTAGTAGTGACTAGACTCGACTTCGGCCAAGGAGTGTGGAGGGGGATTCCTACAGGCAGTCGGCTTTGATACCAACTTGTGACGCCCCCGATTCAATTGTACACTAAACATGCACGCAAACGTGTACGATCAACATCAGGGACTCACGGGAAGATATCACAACACAACTCTAAAACATAAATAAGTCATACAAGCATCATATTACAAGCCAGGGGCCTCGAGGGCTCGAATACAAGTGCTCGATCATAGACGACTCAGCGGAAGTAACAATATCTGAGTACAGACATAAGTTAAACAAGTTGCCATAAGATGGCTAGCACAAACTGGGATACAGATTGAAAGAGGCGCGGGCCTCCTGCCTGGGATCCTCCTAACTACTCCTAGTCGTCGTCAGCAGCCTGCACGTAGTAGTAGGCACCTCCAGTGTAGTAGTCGTCGTCGACGATGGCGTCTGGCTCCTGGGCTCCAACGTCTGGTTGCGGCATCCGAGAAGAAGAGGAAAACGGGGGAAAAGAGGGAGCAAAGCAACCGTGAGTACTCATCCAAAGTACTCGCAAGCAAGGAGCTACACTACATATGCATGGGTATATGTGTAAGGAGGCCATATCAGTGGACTGAACTGCAGAATGCCAGAATAAGAGGGGGATAGCTAGTCCTATCGAAGACTACGCTTCTGGCAGCCTCTGTCTTGCAGCATGTAGAAGAGAGTAGATTGAAGTCCTCCAAGTAGCAACGCATAGCATAATCCTACCCGGCGATCCTCCCCTCGTCGCCCTGTGGAAAAGCGATCACTGGGTTGTCTGTGGAACTTGTCTGGGTATGTTTTATTAAGTATTCGGTTCTAGTTGTCATAAGGTCAAGGTACAACTCCGGTCGTCCTTTTACCGAGGGACACGGCTATTCGAATAGATAAACTTCCCTGCAGGGGTGCACCACATAACCCAACACGCTCGATCCCCTTTGGTCGGACACACTTTCCTGGGTCATGCCCGGCCTCGGAAGATCAACACGTCGCAGCCCCACCTAGGCACAACAGAGAGGTCAGCACGCTGGTCTAAATCCTATGCGCACAGGGGTCTGGGTCCATCGCCCATTACACACCTGCACGTTGCGAGGGCGGCCAGAAGCAGACCTAGCAACCTCCATTACAAAGGAAGTCACATTACGCGGTCCAATCTGACGCGCGCCGCTCCGTCGCTGACGTCAAGAAGGCTTCGGCTGATTCCACGACGTCGAGTGCCCATATCTTTCCCGCGTAGTTGGTTAGTGTGTATAGGCCAGTGGCCAGACTCAGATCAAATACCAAGATCTCGATAAGCATGCTATTTTGAAGTAACCGCAGACGCCGACCAGGGCCAAGCCCACCTCTCGCCTAGGTGGTCTCAACCTGCCCTATCGCTCGCCACATAGTAACAGTCGGGGGCCATCGGGAACCCAGGCCCACCTCTACTGGGATGGAGCCACCTGTCCTTCCAGCCCCCACATCGGAATCACTTGCGGGTACTCAACGAGCCAACCCGACTTTGGTCACCATCTGTATAGTATGTATATATGTATAGTATATACCCGTGATCACCTCCCAAGTGATCACGGCCCGATAGTATAGCAAGGCAGACTGACAAGAATGTAGGGCCAATGATGATAAACTAGCATCCTATACTAAGCATTTAGGATTGCGGGTAAGGTATCAACAACTGTAGCAACAATGACAGGCTATGCAACAGAATAGGAGTAACCGAACAGTAACATGCTACACTACTCTAATGCAAGCAGTATAGAGAAGAATAGGCGATATCTGGTGATCAAGGGGGGCTTGCCTGGTTGCTCTGGCAAGGAGGGGTCGTCAACTCCGTAGTCGAACTCGGCAGCAGTAGCGTCGGTCTCGTAGTCTACCGGAGAGAAGAGGGGGAAGAAACAGTAAATACAATGCAAACATAAGCATGACGATGCATGACATGACAATGAGCGTTGTTAGGCGTGCCCTGACGCGGTAGTAGGTGATACCGGTGAAAGGGAGAAACATCCGGGAAAGTATCCCCGGTGTTTCGCGTTTTCGAACAGATGAACCGGAGGTGAAATGTTGCAGGTTCACCATGCTAGGGACGCGTGGCAGACGAACGGGCTGCGTATCCGGATTTGTCTCGCTGTTCTGAGCAACTTTCATGTAGAAAACATTTTCATCTGAGCTACGGTTTATTTTATATGATTTTCTAAAGTTTTAAATCATTTTTAGAATTTATCTAATTAATTTAATCCAACATTATCCAGAATAGTGTTTGCTGACGTCATCATGACGTCAGCATGACGGCAGCAGTCAACAGAGGTGTTGACTTGTCAAACTGACGTGTGGGCCCGGTGGGACCCACCTGTCATACTCTGTTAGGTTGATTAGGGTTTAGATTAAACAAAATAATGTTTAATTAAACTAACAAGTCAATTAGATTAATTAAGTAGGATGAATTAATTTAGTTAATTCATTCATTAATTAGTAAATTAAAATTATTTTATTATTATTTTTATTTTCATTTTTTAAACACATTCCGGGTGGTGGGGCCCCACATGTCATAGGGCCAGGGGGGGCACTGGCCCAGTGGTCAGTGGCCCTGGCCACAGCGGGCACGGGCGCACAGGCGAGCGGGCGCTGGGGGCGCATCGGGAGCACAGTGGTGGGGCGGCGCGGGCGCGCGACCGAGCCCGCAGGGGCAGCAGCGGCGAGCGGGGGAAGGTGGACAGGGGCAGCGGCAGCGGGCACGCACACGGTGACGAACGACGGTGGCCCGAGGCAGCAGCAACAGCCACGCAGCAGCGGCAGGAGGAGGAGGAGGCCAGTGGCGGAGCACGGCTAGGGGAAGGAGGTCGCGGCAGGCGCGGGGCGCGCGCGTGCGCGCGCGCACGTGCGACAGGCGGTGAGG
>NC_041393.1:379454862-379466894 GCF_002162155.2 Triticum dicoccoides
CACGGCAGAGAGAGGAGGAAGGGGGAGCTCACAGAGGAGGAGTAGGGCACGGGCAGTGGGGCGTGGGGAGGAGGTCAAGGACGAGGCGGCGAGGTCCAGCGACAGGGGGCGGCGCCGGTGAGGTGACGATGTAGGGCGGCGAGGCACCGAGGCGATGGCGTCGGGGTCGCTGGGTTCGATCCCCCCCCCTTCCCGATCCAGATCGGGATCAAGAGGTGGGGGAGGGACGAGGGAGAGTGGGGGGATCGTGGGGGTGGTTGGGCTAGGGTTCGGTCGCTCGGGGAGATAAGGGCGAATGGGGCGGGCCTCCTGGTGGCCTGGATGCCCAGTTGGGCCGAATGGCCCAGGGGGAGGGGGCTTTGCCTTTCTTTTCTTTGGTTTCTATTTTCCTTTTATTTCTTTTCTGTTTTCTTTTAGTTTTTTATTTTATCATAGTTTTGTAAAATACCAAAGTTGTACCTAATTTAGTTTTAATAAACATGCCACTGCCCCAATAGTTTTGGGAAATTAAATAACTTAGTTAATATTTTATTAATTGAAAAAGGCATTTATTTATTTATTTTTGTTATTGTTTTGTTTATTTTTGAGCATCTAACTATTTTATCAAAATGGGGTTTCTCCACCATAATTACTTATGATTTATTTGACCCATCTTGAACATTTTATTCTTTTACTTTTGAAAACTTTATTTGTTTGACTTGATTTTGAATTTGACTTTGAACGAGATTTGAATCATCATGAGATTAGCAACAGTAATCGTGGTGACGTGGCCTCATTAGCAGGGAATTACTGTAGCTTAATTATCCGGGCTTCACAGTGGTGAACGGCCAAAGAATCAAACATTATATCTCAGGTAATCCCATAAATGTTGAAACTAATGTTATTGAAACCGTAACCCCGGAGGAATACATAAGGGACACTTTCCAGGACGTTCTAGACTCCTAAAAGGAATAGGTATATAGTACGGTAAGTAAACCGACTCCAAAACAGTTCTAATGGCAATTTCTCTCCGTTTGGAATGTTTAAGAAAATAGGAAAATAAGAAGTAGTCCGGGAAGGACACGAGGCATCCACGAGGGTGGAGGGCGCGCCCTACCCCCTGGGCGCGCCCCCTACCTCGTGGGTACCTCGTGTGCTCTCCGGACTCCGTTTTCTTGCACGATACTTCTTTTGGTCGGTAAAAATTCATTATATAATCTCCCGAAGGTTTAGACCCTCATATCACGCAAATATCCTCTGTTTCAGTTTTGAGCTGTTTTTCTCACAGATCTAGATCACCATGACGTCTTCAAGCGCCCTCAAGGACAAGTTTTTCGAGAAGGTCATCGACTCCTACCTCGCGGAGGTGCTGCAACACTCTCAAACCATTGAGATGCGTGAGGGGGTGCTGCACATCCGCGATGTTGAGGGACCAAGGAGGACCGGAAGCATGAAGACAAGACTCGAAGCAATGGATCAACAAGTTTTCAAGTGCCAAGGGATGGTGGAACGCGGAGTCAACGCCAACTAGATGATGATCGCGGAGTTCACCAACAACCACAAGCTGGATGCCAAGAACATTGGGGAGACCATCTTCAAGCTTCGTGAGAAAATCGAGCACCTCCAAGCCCAAATCTATGACCTGCAAAACCAAAATTGTGAGTATGAATATAGATTCAAGAGGATGAGTTTGGCTGCAGATTTGAGGATCCCGGAGACTCGATCATGCTTCTATGATGGTGAGCCTATGCCTTGGAAGATGGACGACAAGCCTACATCATCAACAACTCCATCATCACCACCACCAGCAAAGGAGAACTAAATACATGGGTATGGGCACTCCCCTTGGCAACTGCCAAGCTTGGGGGAGTTGCCCCATTATCGTATCACCATCACACTCCTATCTTTACCATTTTTCTTAGTTTGATCCTTTTGGTAATATCTTGATCTAGTAGAATAAAGTTTTAGTATGATCTAGTTTTGAGTTTTCCTTTATGATTCTTCTATGTAATCGAGTCCGTGAGCTATATATAATAAAGATTAGTGTTGAGTCAAGGGCTTGATTATCTTGCTATGATCTTGAGGGAATAAAAGAAAAAGAAAGAATAAAAAGAAATAAAGAGATCATATGGATCTTATGGAGAGTAATTACTTCACATATTAAGAGTATGATGAATAAAAGTTGTTGAGAGTTGGCAAACATAGTTTTGGTCATCGTTGCAATTAATAGGAAGTCATAAAGAAAGAGAGGTTCTCACATATAAATATACTATCTTGGACATCTTTTATGATTGTGAGCACTCATTAAAATATGGCATGCTAAAGAGTTGATGTTGGACAAGGAAGACAACGTAATGGGTTATGTTTCCTTATATCTGAAATAAAGTATATTGTCATGGATCATCCAACATGTTGAGCTTGCCTTTCCCCCTCATGCTATCCAAATTATTTGCACCAAGTAGAGATACTACTTGTGCTTCCAAATATCCTTAAACCCAGTTTTGCCATGAGAGTCCACCATATCTACCTATGGATTGAGTAAGATCCTTCAAGTAAGTTGTAATGTTGCATGCAATAAAAATTGCTCTCTAAATATGTATGACTTATTAGTGTGGAGAAAATAAACTTTATACGATCTTGTGATGTGGAAGCAATAAAAGCGACGGACTGCATAATAAAGGTCCATATCACAAGTGGCAATATAAAGTGACGTTCTTTTGCATTAAGATTTCGTGCATCCAACCATAAAAGCACATGACAACCTCTGCTTCCCTCTGCGAAGGGCCTATCTTTTATTCTTGTCTTATACATTATGCAAGAGTCATGGTGATCTTCACCTTTCCTTTTTTTACATTTTATACTTTGGCAAGCACCTTGTGTTGGAAAGATCCTGATATATATATATATATATATATATATATATATATATATATACACACACACAATTGGATGTAAGTTAGCATGAACTATTATTGTTGACATTACCCTTGAGGTAAAAGGTTGGGAGGCAACACTATAAGCCCCTATCTTTCTCTGTGTCCGATTAAAACTTCATACCCATAAGTATTGCGTGAGTGTTAGCAATTGTGAAAGACTAAATGATAGTTGAGTATGTGGACTTGCTGAAAAGCTCTTATATTGACTCTTTCTAATGTTATGATAAATTGAAATTGCTTCAGTGACCGATATTATAGTTTGTTAGTTTTCAATGAAGTTTCTGATTCATACTTGATGTTGTGAATAGATTGTTACTTTAGCATAAGAAATCATATGACAATATTTATAAATGTTGCTGTTATAATAATGATCATGATGCCCTCATGTCCATATTTTATTTTATCGACACCTCTATCTCTAAACATGTGGACATATTTTCCAATATCGGCTTCCGCTTGAGGACAAGCGAGGTCTAAGTTTGGGGAGTTGATATGTCCATTTTGCATCATGCTTTTATATTGATATTTATTGCATTATGGGCTGTTATTACACGTTATGTCACAATACTTATGCATATTCTCTCTTATTTTACAAGGTTTACACGAAGAGGGAGAATCGCGGCAGTTGGAATTCTGGGCTGGAAAATGAGCAAATATTAGAGACCTATTCTGCACAACTCGAAAAGTCCTGAAACTCCATGGAAGTTATTTTTGGAATTAATAAAATATACTAAGCGAAGAAAGTACCAGAGGGGGGCCACACCCTGGCCACGAGGGTGGGGGGCGCGCACTACCCCCTGGGCGCGCCCCCTGCCTCGTGGGCCCCCTGTCAGGCCTCTGGTGCCCATATTCTGCTATATGAAGTCTTTTACCCTGAAAAAATCATAAGGAAGCTTTCGGGATGAGACACCGCCGACACGAGGCAGAACCTTGGCGGAACCAATCTAGGGCTCCGGCGGAGCTGTTCTGCCGGGGAAACATCCCTCCGGGAGGGAGAAATCATCACCATCGTCATCACCATTGATCCTCTCATCGGGAGGGGATAAATCTCCATCAACATCTTCACCAGCACCATCTCCTCTCAAACGCTGGTTCATCTCTTGTATCCAATCTTTGTGTCAAAACCTCAGATTGGTACCTGTGGGTTGCTAGTAGTGTTGATTACTCCTTGTAGTTGATGCTAGTTGGTTTATTCGGTGGAAGATTGTATATTCAGATCCTTTATGCATATTAATACCCCTCTGATTATGAACATGAATATGATTTGTGAGTAGTTACGTTTGTTCCTGAGGACATGGGAGAAGTCTTCCTATAAGTAGTCATGTGAATTTGGTATTCATTCGATATTTTGATGAGATGTATGTTCTCTCTCCGCTAGTGGTGTTATGTGAACGTCGACTACATGACACTTCATCATTGTTTGGGCCTAGAGGAAGGCATTGGTAAGTAATAAGTAGATGATGGGTTGCTAGAGTGACAGAAGCTTAAACCCTAGTTTATGAGTTGCTTCGTAAGGGGCTGATTTGGATCCATATGTTTCATGCTATGGTTAGGTTTACCTTAATACTTCTTTTGTAGTTGCAGATGCTTGCAATAGGGGTTAATCATAAGTGGGATGTTTGTCAAGAAAAAGGGCAGTACCCAAGCACCGGTCCACCCACATATCAAATTATCAAAGTACCGAACGCGAATCATATGAGCATGATGAAAACTATCTTGACGATAATTCCCATGTGTCCTCGGGAGCGCTTTTCTCTATATAAGAATTTGTCCAGACTTGTCCTTTGCTACAAAAAGGATTGGGCCATCTTGCTGCACCTTATTTACTTTTGTTACTTGTTACCCGTTACAAACTACCTTATCACAAAACTATCTGTTACCGATAATTTCAGTGCTTGCAGAGAATACCTTATTGAAAACCGCTTGTCATTTCCTTCTGCTCCTCGTTGGGTTCGACACTCTTACTTATCAAAAGGACTACGATAGATCCCCTACACTTGTGGGTCATCATGCTACATCTCAAAGTTTGATCCAATTCAAATGCAAACCCTCTGTGTGAGGAGCACTCGGAGTCCCATTTTGTCAGAGACTTAAAACTTCCAAAACCTCACTGTGTATTTTGGTCTGACTGACTCCTCCATTTCGGTCACACCGAGTTCACTGGGTTGATCAAGTTTTCAATCTCGGTGCAACCGATTAGAACCTTTTGGTCTCACCGAGTTGCAGTAACCGCTTGCGATTCTGCGTCTCGGTGCCACCAAGTTGTTCCACTCGGTCACACTGACAGAGTCAGGATATATATACTGATGGGCCAGATTTTGGAAATCACTTCAAAACCTCCTCGCCCGCGCGTGTCCTACTATGCCTCTCGGGTCTCCGGATCGTCACCTCGTCGCCAGCGACCTCCCGTCGCTGATCTCCGCCACCGTCAACGGATTTCTCCGCCGCCGTTGTCGCTGTAGCGAACTCACTGCCGAACTAGGGTATGAGATCGACCCCTTGTGCATTCTTTTTACCTCCGATTCTAAGCACAAGGTCAATTCCATGTTCTTTACCACGTATGAGATCGACCCATCCACAGAGAATCTCCATTAGACTAGATTTGAATTGAAAATTTAGGGTTAGGTTTTCGCCGGACTCATCTCGGACCGACCGAGTTGTAGGAATCGGTTCCACCGATTTGGCTTAGGCCAAAGCACAAGTGATTTTCGGTCTGGCCGAAAGTTTTTGACTCATTCTTTTTGCAAAAACTCTGCACTTTGTGATGCTCATCTACTCTATGTTATCTATATCTATTCACAGGGTCTGTTGTCAGTTATCTTTGCAGAATGTCTGACCAGAGTGATAGCCATAACAAATTAGAAGAGCAATTGCACATGAGTGAGGGCACTAGTCCCTCTAGCAGCTCTGATGGTGGCAGCAGGAGCACTCCAAGCAATTTGCCCAAGGCAGCTACAAGGACAAGGAAGAAGAGAACCTCAGATTCAGAGGATGGGGACTATGTGGCTACTAAGGAGGAAGTAAGCTCCAAGAATAAAGTGCTAAAAAGGAATATGGAACTGCTGCTGCAACAAAACCTGGTATGCACAAGAAGGCACCTGCCAGGAGAGTTCCCATGTCTAAGGCCAGAACTTCCACTCAGGAAACTATGGTCTTCACCTTTGAGCCAAGAGCAGGTGAAGAAGGGAAGAAGAGGGTCAGGAAAACTACAACTAGAGTGATTGGAAACCCATCTATGAGGAAAGATTCTACAAGTGAAGAGAAAGAGGAAGACGAGGTTGCTGCTCAAGCACCTCCTGCTAAGGCACAGAAGCTGATGGGGGATGCCATCAAGTCTGGGGCAGCTCCTTCTAAGCCCAAGACAACCCCCAAAGCTCCAGCTCAAGCTCCAAAGAGAAGCACTAGAAACTACCTGCAAGAGAGAAGAACAAGGCCCCGGTGCCTGAAGCTGCAGAAGAAGCTGAAGCCCAAGTGCTTAGGAAGCTCAAGCCCAAGATTCCAGACAACAATGACAGTCACCCAGTGGCTGAAAACATGAAGGAAAGAAAGGATGCTGGTCTCAGGAAATGGAGACAAGAAGATCCATATGATGTGAGGAGGAGGACTACAGTGGACTACAGGTTCCACACTAAAGAGCAACAAGATTTTTATGAGACAATGTTGCTGGACAAGAAACCCATAGTCAGTGATATGAGATGGGTGGACTGAAAATTCATTGATGCTAATGCTGATCATTTCCCATGTGTGCATGAAAGCTTCAAAGCAAATGGTGTTGATGACCGTTGGTCAGAAGCTCGCCAAATGGAATGATGAGCTCATAATGCAATTCTACTCAACAGCTCACTTCTATCCAGATGGAAGAATTGTGTGGATGACAGAAGGGCAGAGGTACCAATCAACTGTTGATGAGTGGGCTAGGCTCATAAATGCCCCTGAAGAAGAAGAAGAAAATGACATAGATGTGTATGCTGAGAAGAAGAAAGATCACAGCACCATGGCCAATATGTATAAGGAGATACCAGATAAGGCCCTGGAGACACATAAATTTGGGCCAGTCTATTATTTGTTGTCTGGTTTGGCCACCATAAACACTATCTCGAGGCACACTTTGTTGCCCAAATATGGAGATCACAGGATGATCAGAGGCCATTCCATCAACTTGCTGCAGTTGTTTGAAGTTGTGCCACAGAAGTTCAAGGTCATGAGCTTGATTGTTGAGACAATCAAAAGGACAACAACTGACCAAAAGAGATCTTGTGGATATGCTCCACACATCCAAGATCTAATCAATTCCAAGATGAAGCAAGGCGTGTATCCTTTGGACAAAGAACATCTTCCTTTGCTGCCTGAATTTGAGGACAACATAGTTGTCATGGATGCTGAAGATCCATCCTCAGTTGCAGCCCATGAGAAGAAGGAGAAAGCCAGGGCAGAAAAAGGAGCAAAGATGCCCAAGGGCAGCAAAGGCTTCAGAAGTCTTTCTCAAGTCAAAACAAGACCAGCTTGGGTTTCTAATTCAAGCAGTCTTGAGGGTTGAGAAAGGACTAGCTACCCTGGCTCAGAACCAGGAGAGCTTGGAGAGGATAATAGAGACACAATTCTATGATCTGGACTTGAAGGTGACTGAGATTCAGACAACTGTTGAAGAACTCCAAGAAGAAGCTCAGGAGAGGAAGGGCAAATCTACTACACAGGTGTTCCACAGAGTGCCTAGGGCACAGAGGTCTGCAGCAGTGCTAGTGACAGATACTAGAGCTACAACTTCAGCACCTGCAGCCACAGCTCCCACAACTCCAGTTGCCCCTCCAGTGGCAACCCCTCCAGCTCCAACATCATCTACATATGCACTCGTTCTTAGAGTCATCTCAACACCTCCTTCCGAAGATCAAGCCTAGAGAGACACATAGCACTATGCATTTTCGAGCTTTTTGGTAACTTGTTGCCAAAGGGGGAGAAAGTGTATAGATCATAGGCTTCGAGGGGGGAGAGAGAGAGAGAGAGAGAGAGAGAGAGTTGTCTCTTTTTGCTACTTATTCGCTTTGTTTGCTTTGTTTGCTTGTGAGATACTTTATGCCTATGTGTGTGAGATACTTTGTATGGTCATGTGTTTGATCATATCATACTTAATGCTTGTGCTTGGATGATGATATTCTTTATCCTTAATGTACGATCATTCACTTTGCCCTGGTGATGAGTGCTTGTTCCTATTGTTTATCATTTTGAGCTCTCCACCAAGATGTATGTGACATGGAAGAGTAACCCATGATCCTAACAGATTGTGCATTTGCAGTCCAAAGCAAATTTTAAACAATGCACAAATTTAGGAGGAGCTCTTGCTTATCACATACTTCTCAAAGCGACAATGTACTTCATTCTTATTATCATTTGTAGAAGCTTTGATCTATATGTTGTCATCAATTACGAAAAAGGGGGATATTGAAAGTGCAACTAATCCCTGGGTGGTTTTGGTAATTCTTAACAACATATAGTTCATTGAACTAATGCTATTTCAAGATAATCATTTCAGGAAGTTCAATGATTGGCATGGCATGGACTAGAGATGTGGACCCCTCAAAATGCAAAGGACATATATTGGCAACAAGCTCAAGACTCTACATTTTCATTTTAGTGATCCAAGATCACATTGAGTCCATAGGAAAGCCAATACTATTAAAAGGGGATGAGGTGTTGCTTAATGGCTTACTTGCTCAAAATGCTTAGTGATATGCTCCAAAACCCTCAACCACTTTCTCATTTCCACATATATCCTAAACCTAAAGTCAAATTCGACCCCACCAACTTGATCTATCTGGCGCCACCGAGTTTCATTTGACATAGCCACTGCCACAAATCCTAGTTACTTCGGTCTCATCGATAGGGATCTCGGTCTCACCGAGATGGGATTGCAAACCCTCTGTTTCCATTTTGCAACATTTTGGTCTCACCAAAATGAGCAAATCGGTCCCATTGAGTCTGCATTGCAAACTTGTTGTTTCGTTTTCGTAACACTTTGGTCCCACCGAAGTGAGCGAATCGGTCCTACCGAGTTTGCCTGACCAATCCTTTGTGTACCTATTGTTGAAATCGGTCCCACCGAGTTTATGCGGTCGGTCACACCGAGATTACGTTATGCCCTAACCCTAGCATATCGGTCCCACCGAGATGACTATATCGGTCCCACCAAAAATCCTAACATTCACATTTTTACTTGGATCGGTCTGACCGAGTTTGCTGATTTGGTCCCACCGAGTTTGGGAATCTGTGTGTAATGGTTAGATTTTGTGTGGAGGCTATATATACCCCTCCATCCACTCTTCATTCATGGAGAGAGCCATCAGAACAAACCTACACTTCCACTACTCATTTTCTGAGAGAGAACCACCTACTCATGTGTTGAGACCAAGATATTCCCATCCTACCATATGAATCTTGATCTCTAGCCTTCCCCAAGTTGCTTTCCACTCAAATCATCTTTATACCATAGCCAAATCTGTGTGAGAGAGTTGAGTGTTGGGGAGACTATCATTTGAAGCACAAGAGCAAGGAGTTCATCAACAACACACCATCTATTACCTTTTGGAGAGTGGTATCTCCTAGATTGGTTAGGTGTCACTTGGGAGCCTCCATCAAGATTGTGGAGTTGAACCAAGAAGTTTGTAAGGGCAAGGAGATCGCCTACTTCGTGAAGATCTACCCTAGTGAGGCAAGTCCTTCGTGGGCGATGCCATGATGGGATAGAAAAGGTTGCTTCTTCGTGGACCCTTCATGGGTGGAGCCCTCCGTGGACTCGCGCAACCGTTACCCACCGTGGGTTGAAGTCTCCATCAACGTGGATGTACGACAGCACCACCTATCAAAACCACGCCAAAAATCTCCGTGCCAACATTGCGTTTGCTCCCTCCAAACTCCCCCCATTTACTTTCTTGCAAGTTGCATGCTTTACTTTCCGCTGACCATATACTCTTTGCATGCTTGGTTGAATTGTATTGAGATTGCTTGACTTGTGCTAAGTTGCTAAAATCTGCCAAGAATTAAAATTGGGAAAAGGTTAAGTTTTTATTTGGTCAAGTAGTCTAATCACCCCCCCTCTAGACATACTTTCGATCCTACACACCTCCACAGCCATCAGATTCCGTTCGATTCCCATGCATTCTGGACGGTGGGGATCAACCCGGGGTGGGTATCCCACATGCACTCATACTTGAACCTCTTCTTTGCCTTCCTTCCCGCAGGTGGACAATGCTTCAACATAATCGGCGAGTCGTCGGAGGTGGCCACGGTAAGATGCTCCACGGCAGCTAACGGGAATTGTGCGCACCACTCGGTCAAGCCCAAGGCTCTATCTAGCCCGACTCTAGTGAAAGAACCCCCTGCAACTTTCTTCTCGAAGGTCCATTTGCGGCCATGGAATCCTAGATCAATTAAACCACACACATCCACCGCATCCCGGAACCCTTGCATCTGTGTTTGGTTCCTCACGCCTATACCATCATGTTCGTCATGGCGCAGTACCTCATTGAAATCTCCTATATAGGCCCCATAGTAGGTTATGGAGCGCTGCCAAGTTCTTCATTGTGTCCCATGTCCTCTGTCGGAGATGAGTTTGTGCTTCGCCATAGAAACATGACAGCCTCCACGGGTCACCACCAAGCCCCGAAATTTGCATATCTATGTGATACTGCGAGTAACCCAAATTCTCAATATTTATTTCATTATTCCAATACATTGCTAAGCCTTCACTCCTACCAGAGGAATCAACAGAAATAGAGTTATCATAACCTAGAGTGCTTTTTAAGTTTTGAGCTCTATCACCACTAATCCGGGTTTCCAATAAGCAAAGTACTCTAGGGGCAAACTTTATCGCGAGTTCGCATAGCTCTTGAATTGTCGGGGCATTGCCAATCCCACGACACTTCCAGCATAGCAGATTCATTGCGCCTGGCGGTCCTCTACCAAGGAGGCCGCTGATTTCGCTTCATTGCTTTTCCCCGCTGCTGTGATCTTCTTCAGAACTGTGTTGCCTTGTTTCTCGGTCTGCTGGGTAGTCTTGGGTCTCTTAGGATCTTATTTCGACGGGGGGGGGGGGGCTCACTGGGGCTGCACCCCCGCTTGTCTTTGCTGCTAAAACCAACTCCATCCCAGTAGTGCCCGGCGAGGTAATTGGTTCCACAGCCTGCTGTGAAGAGCGCTTACGGTTGGCTTCAGAGAGCTCCATATCAGTGGCATGTTGATTCTGCAAATCATCCTTCCCCTCCTCCAAGCTTACGCCAGTCTGACCATCACGAGGCTTTGAGTTCCGGCTTTTGTTGCGGCGGTGGGTGCCCCAAGCAGTGGTCGCAGGTGCTCTCAGATTTTTGAAGGTCAGCACCGAGGGGAGGGGCGTACTCCATCCCATGCTCCTTAAACTCGTGACCCATCATACCGCAGACCTGGCACCAATTAGGTAGACGTTCGTACTTGACAGCAAAGATCACCCTCTCTCCTCCACGGATTAGCGAGATTGCTTTTTTGAGAGGGTTTCTCACATCAAGTCGAACCCCCTATAGAAGTTTCCTTCAAAGTCAAAAAAGATGGCTTTGAATCCACAAACTCACCAATTTTGGCAGCAAGCACCTTCACTTTCCCATGGAAGCCAATAGGCAGGTTGATAATGCGGACCCAGATCTCAAACTTGTACAACTCTATCTCTGTTGGTTTTGTGAATCCATCATATGGGGGCAATGATCATCGGGTTGCCTCGAAAGTGCCATGGACCCCCTTGAGTGACTCTCTCCCAATCGCCTAGGCAGTTGAACTGCATCTGGAAGAGGTTCTCCTCCAGGGTTTTGATTTTCACCGACCTAGCAAGATCCCAGGGCGTCCTGATGTTGCGGAAGAACCAGTAGGTGCTAAACCCTTTGTCCATGTGGACTCTGACCAAGATCATCCAGCAGAGGTCCTCCACTGTCGAGGTGTCATCTTCCTCGAAAACAACGTCGCTGAGGTCGTCTTCCTTGAGGTCTAGCTCCTTCATTAGCTCCTCCAACTTTCCCTTCCCCTTTGATCCTGAAGCCGATGGATCGCCATGCTTCGCCATGGCTTGTCGAAGGAGGATAGATCGATCTCCAAGGCGCAGGG
>NC_041393.1:379467058-379539712 GCF_002162155.2 Triticum dicoccoides
AAACCAGGCCGAGGCAGCAGTCAGAGTCTACTCCGAGATTGGCCAGAGGACTGATACTCGATCCAGCGGAGGAGGAGGAAGACTGATCTCAACGATCGCCGTCGGCGTCGAGAGGAAAGATAACCCTAACGAGAGGGAACAAATGATATGGACTGATAGGTAATAAGTTTTGTCGGTTTTTCACAAAAGGGAATGGATGCAAACAAACTACATGCAAAACATGGTTTGAGTCGGGCCACAGATGCCAAAGAGGCCCCAAATGCTTCACTAGGGCCCAGCCCAGCCCATCAGAGCATAAGAGCCTCTAGAAGGGCCGGCTGCCATTTCGTCCCCTGAGGAAGGAGGTGCAGTGCGGTGCGGTGCGGATGGCGCAGGCGGAGGCGGACGTACCCGCAGCCTCGCTCTTCGGTGCGGACCGCCGCCTCTGCTCAGCCGACGTGCTCTCGCCGCCCGAGGTCTGCCATACGTCACTCCACTCATGCCCCAACTTCCCTCGTCCGCCCCTGCCTCTGATCGAATCGACATGCTTTGCTTCTCTCGATAGGTTCGGGCAAGGATCGAGGTGGCGGTGCTCAATTTCCTCGCCGCGCTCTCGTCTCCCTCTTCTCCGGCCATCTCTGTCCTCCCCCTGGTACGCCGGTCCACAAACCCCAAATCCTCCAACTCATCTCATCTCATAAATGCAGTCATGGCTGTTTCATACATGTGATGAATGCATTGTGCTTGTCTGATTAAGTGTTGTGGGCACCACAGATCTCACGCAAGTCCACCAATTGCAGCCTGCGCAGCGGCTTGCTGAGCGATGTTTCATCGGTTTATCTGTCCTACGCCTTCTGCAAGAGGTCACTAATGAGAGAAAATGATGCCAAGGCATTCGTCAGAGGTGGTTGTTGTTGATTTCTGAAGTATCTGAGGAATGCATTCTCCATGATTGGACGCATCTTTATAGTCATCTAAAATGGTTGTGCAATTTTAATAGTATGGAAAGTCATGGAGATGTGCTACAAGATCTTGGGAGACGGGAAGCTTGTCACCCAGCGGGAGTTGTTCTACAAACTACTATCGGACTCACCCAAGTACTTCAGCTGTCAGCGCCATGTCAATCAAACCATCCAAGGTCTTCAAAATCCAAACACTGCATTTTGTTCTTTTTTCGTCATCATGTGACATATCCATAATAGTCGCTTACTCAGATTTTGCACTTTGGTCTTGTGTAGATGTTGTTTCATTACTCCGTTGCACAAGGCAGAGTTTAGGAATCATGGCATCAAGTAGAGGGGCTCTGATTGGACGACTTATGTTGCATGTGTGTGTATGCTGAAAAGTAAAAGTGATATGCCTGATACAAATATGTGCTGTCTGTTAAGGGGATCAATAAAACTCTTGTTTACCTCCTCATGAAACTGCAACAGCCTCAACCTTGTCTTCATCTTAGGAAGCGGAGGAAGAACACATTGATTGTTCCATTCTTGGACCTTCTGGGCATGCCATTACTGGGGATCTGAACCAATTGAGCAGATTAAATTTGTCTTCAGATGCCCGTTATCTCATTCTAGTGGAGAAGGTACTGTTTTTACCCTTTACAATGCATTGCTGTATTCCACTTGATTTAATTCCAGCTGACAGCCCTCCTATTTGAACAAGGATGCCATATTTCAGAGGCTGGCTGAAGACCGCTTATATAACCAGCTTCCATGTATCCTCATCACTGCAAAAGGATATCCTGATATCGCCACAAGGTTCTGTACCTCCAATACACTCCTTTATATTGTTGATTGACTATACTAGTTACTCGTACTGATCCAACTTATCTTTTAATGTTCTGAAACAGGTTTATCTTGCATCGACTGAGCCAGACTTTTCCAAATATGCCAATATTTGCATTAGTGGACTGGTTAAGCCCTTTCTAATGCTTTTTTTGTGAACGGAAGCACTTTCTAATTTTAATATGTACTCCCTCCGTCCCGAATTACTTGTCACAGAAATGGATGTATCTATATCTAGAGGTATTCTAGATACATCCATTTCTGTGACAAGTAATTCGGGACGGAGGGAGTATAATATTCTGGTTGTTTGTTTTCTGGATAAAGTTAGATTTCTCTTCAATTCAGGAACCCTGCAGGGCTCTCTATACTGTGTACTTACAAATATGGAAGCATATCAATGGGCTTGGAATCATACAGATACGGTATTCCTTTGGATGATCAAAGCTTGATCAAACCCATATTTTCAAAACGACACTAATGATATTCTTCAATTCCAGCTTGCAATGTAAAATGGCTTGGACTAAGAGGAGATGATCTGCAACTTATCTCTCAGAGTGCATTCCAAGAGTTGAAACCTCGTGATTTGCAGATCGCCAAAAGCTTGCTGTCATCTAAGTTTCTGCAGGTGTGTCTGCTATTTCTCAACTTTCAGATTCTGTGTGTTGAAAATATAGAAGTCCAAATTGAATACAACAAAAAATTATACACAGCAATTCTTTATGTAGCCTTGAGAGTGTATTCATGTTGCAACAGATAACATTTTCATCATTTATATTTGAAGCCACCTAATACCTTGTTGACTCTACTAAGACTGCTGTGGTTGAGAGATGGATGACTAACGATATGTTTTGGTTAATTTGACATGACATTGGCTCACAAAATCAAGAGCTCTGAAATGCACTGAGCATCTTCCCTGGGTATATTCCACGGCTGAGTATGGGTCATATATGGCAGTGTTAAGCATGTACTCCCTCCGTCCGGAAATAGTTGTCCTAAAAATTGATGAAATGGATGTATCTATAACTAAAATAAGTCTAGATACAACCATTTCGAGGACAAGTATTTCCGGACGGAGGGAGTACTCCATATGGATACGAGTATCACTGTACGCGGTAGCAGTGCAGCACCAGACTTCTCGGTCAAGCTTCACTTGTTACGAGAAGTTTTAATTCCTTTAAATATGCTCCCATATGCAATCAACTAATCACCCTGAACTCAAAACCAGTACGCTTATTGCAAGTCTTCCGAAACTATTCATGTGCGTTATGGGCCATCTGACAATGTTAAGAGTCAGTTACTAACTTTGTACTAAACCAGCTTCAATTAATATGGATCGGAGGGAGTAGTTTCTTGTCTGAATTCCAGTACAGCGCCAAGTAGACCGCCTAATGCATTGCCCCTCCAACTTTGATACCGGCAAGTTATAAGCTGGTGTTGTGCCTGCAGGACATGCACAGGGCGGAGTTGACTCGGATGGTCGAGACGGGAACGCGCGCTGAGATCGAAGCTCTCTACTGCCATGGATTTGATTTCCTGGGGAAGTTCATCGCCAGGAAGATTGTGCAGGGTGACTACATTTGACAGAGTGCAGCGTTGTTTGCTTGTCTCGTTTTTTGTTCTCTGGCTGCATGGCTCATGATGACGAGGCTACTCGTACGGTAGTGTAAGTGTCTCTGTTAATTGGAGAGCGAGATCGTGCACGGCTCGTGATGGCTGGTGAGGTCTGAACTTTGACATGCATAGAGCAAAGCGGATAGTGTAAGTTGTTCCTCCGAGAGTGGAACGATAGCAATTAGCAAGTGAGCAGGCTGTCAGGGTAATTCAGTTTCTGGTGTATGCGTATGCCTTCTGCGCTCCCTGGCAATACTCTCCCCATAAAATTAGCCACTCTACTACTCCCTCCGTTCCTAAATAATTGTCTTTCTAGAGATTTCAATAAGTGACTACATACGGAGCAAAATGAGTGAATCTACATTGTAAAACATGTCTACATACATTCGTATGTTGTAGTTCATTTGATATGGCTAGAAAGACAATTATTTGGGAACGGAGGGAGTATAAGTTTTAGGATAAGAAAGAAAGGTCTCGTCTCCTGCTGCCAGGGCACCTTCCTCCGCCGCCATCCTTCGGTGGTTCCCCTTCGCTGATGACCTTGGTCGTTGGTGGTGAGGGGTTGCCGGATCCACGCGTGTAGATTGTTTTAGGCATTAGTTTTTTTTATAGGGTTTTGGGTTGTTCATCGTCATGGCTTCGATAGTGGCGATGGCGGCGCCGACTAATAAATCTTCAGATCCTTCCCCACGAGGCGATCCGCTTTTCGGGTGGGTTTGGAAACCAGGTTGTTCAAGTAAGGATGGTGCGGCGGCGGCATCATCGTGCTGGACTTGTGTCCTCGGGCTCCGCCTTTGTGACAGCGTTTGCTCTAGCGCCGGCGTGGAGCTTGGGAGGTAGTCCAGGAGCAGATGCAGATTGTGGTCTGCATCGACGACATCTGAAAGATGGTGGATCTGAGTTTGTTGTTCGTAGTAGGCAGGTATGGTTTCCTCCAACGTCTTAGTTGGGCGGGGGTGTCAGATTTGGAGTTCGATGGCTTGTCTGGGGTGTTGCCCCGATCTGTTTCATTCAACGGCAATGGCTTGGCCTTTATTGGCGAGGCACCTTGGAGGTCCGCAAAGTTGCATATCAGCGATGGAGCCGCGTCGAGCTTGGGTGGTGATCCGTCATTTTCTCCTTTGATGGCTGCTATGGTGGTGCCAGAGGCAGGTGACGAACGTTGGTGTCAAGCTCAGAGGATCCTTCAGTCTTGTTTGTAATCTTACTTCTTGGCTAGTGTTCTTATGTGCAACGGCTAGCGTTTTACTGTCTTTTCAGTTTTATCATGTCGGCATGTATGTGACTTGTACTATGATCCTTGGAACCCAAATTAATTAAAATTGTTTTAGCCATAATTATATGGATAGAAAGAAGGAAAGTTAGGTATCGTAGCTTCTTTAACTTTCCTTCGCAATGTTAGAGGATCCGGTTTCATGATTCTTATGATATACTAAAATAATATAGAGTATTTTTTTTTTGGGTCAGGAAAGAAAAGAAAAACACGACTGAACTGTCTCCCGGCTCGCTTAGGGCGACTCCGGAGGCGCCACCGCCGGGACCTCACAAGGGCCTTCCCCGCCTCCCCGTTCACCACGCTGCCATCGGAGGAGGTCGTCGGATCGGCAGCGGCGGGGCATGTCCAGTTGTCTTTTTTCTTTCTCTAGCCTTTCGGTCTTCAACTCAACCCTACAAGATTGCTCCCGATCTGCCCATCGTCGTCCTGCATCCCGGCCTCTCGATCTGGCTGCGGCCGGCGGCATCGCTATCTGGGCGCCAGCAACCTCACGATCTGGCAGGCCGCCGGTCTTTGGATTTGCAGTCATCTCCGCGGATCACGGCTGCGTCGCACAAGATGCGCGGCAAGATTCGTTCGTCCACGCCTCATGCATACGAAGCATGCAAGGCATGTACCATTGCTAGGCTGGATGCATGTCGCTCCACCATCAGGGCCGTGCACATGTACTCGGTGCCTGCGTGGAGAAGATCGGCGGCCGGCTAGACTGCCGGCGCACCACCCCTTTGTTGACACAGGGCATTGGGTGTGCCGTTGGTGACCCTCTCCCATGGTTCGGTGCCACCCGATCCACGTACAAACTGGTCTCGGGTGTGGTGCCGCCATGGGATGGCTGCAGGCCAAGGCGACATGATTTCTCCGGTCTTCCTTATTGGAGATCTATACGGATTGGCCTCCGTGGATATCTATATCAGAATATTATTGTCGCGCGTGCTCACATTACCAGCCATCACGGCTTCAAGGGGTGCGGCACGAAACTTCGCTTTCTTATCCGAGTCATGCACGTCTATGTCAATATTCCCAAGGCATTGATAGAGGCGGAGGAAGTTATGGCGGCTGCGATTGGATGTCTCGAAGCGTTGGCGCAACGGTGTATTGGATGCGTTGCAGACTGCTGCTAGGTGTTTGGTGACTTGCAATAGCGGCCTCGGCAAGCGGGGGCGGCAATACTGGAGGATTGCAAATTTGGTGGTGCTCCTCAAGTATCGAGTCTCGATTCCCAGGGTGGAAACCCAAGATCTGGCTTTTACTGGTTGTTCCTGGTAATGATCTTGTTGAAGGCATTGTTTTGGGGTAAATTCAGACTTCCTTCGGGGTGAAAGCCCAAGATCTTCGATCGGGTAACGACAACGCTTGTGCATTGTTTCCTTCTTGAAGGCGTTGCTTTTGGAGAACCTCTTTTGTAATCCGAGTGTTATTTTCGGTGGTCGTTAGAGTGTTGTTGTTGCTAGTGATTGATCACCATGGCAGGATCTTTTTTTTTTCTGTTGTCTTTATTTTCTTTTTTGGCTGTGTGTATCCTTGATGTTTTTGGACATCTTGTTGGTACAGAGGCCAGGTATAATTGGTATCTCCTCGATATTAATATGTTCCCTTTGTCAAAAAATAGAGTACTTTCTGTTTGGAGCTTTGTTGCACCGATTGGAAGGATCCTTTTGTTCATTTACTCCATCCGTTCCTAAATATTTAATTTTTTTAGAGATTTCAAATAGACTATCACATATGAATGTATATAGATATATTTTAGAGTGTAGATTCACTCATTTTGCTTCGTATGCAGTAATTTGTTGAAATCTCTAGAAAGACAAATATTTAGAAACGAAGAGAGTAGCTTCTAATGGATCTAGGAGACCCCTGATACCATTCTTGAGCCACTCTACTATGGTGTTGTTGATGATGTGCCCAAATGCATGTTGCACAAGCTTAAGCACGTTGTCGAGCCCTTGTCCTTCCTCCCCTCCTTCTCTTACTTCTCTCTCACTTTCCTCTCTCCTCTGTACATCACCCAAAAACAACTTTCCGGCTCGGTATTGCGCTTGGCCAATGTGCCACCGCACGCGGGCAACCGCCCTACCATCCCTGGGTTGTTTGGTCGTTCTTGAAATTCTTATGGTGGGTTGACGTGGGCCGCCCCATGAAAATCATATATAACGGCCACGGAGGTGGTGAACGGCGCGAGAAAATTAGTCGGTCACTTCCTTTAAACTAGTCTTCTGAGTAAAAAAAGAATAATTCATTTTAATACAACACGTCCCATCTTACGATTAAACAATTTACACACGGTACAAAATGTTGGTCTTAAGACCAACTCCAACACAAACCCCAAATGATCCGTGTGCGTCCGTTTGAGACTAAAGGGTCTATTGTGATGGAAGCCAGGAGCTGCCCTGCCAATTTTTTGGTCATTGACCGATGGGTTGGAAGGTGTTTGGATCACAACTAATTTTTAGGAGCTTACCAACTTTTTGGTCGCCTTGCCGAGATATGTTGCGATTCTGCGCCCGCGCGCTGGCGAAAGGCTGGCGGTGAATTTGCTCGCCAAAAAATTGGCACTATCCAAATATGCCCTAAATGGACACAAAACGCGGCCCAACGCACGGGAGCAAATAGAGAAATATCCTTTTTTATCTGGTTTTGACCCATTCCTGGCCTAAATTTAGGCCGTGTTTGCCTCGAAACAGACATGCGCGGACCGACGGGACGCGTGCCCTTGTCCTCTTCTGGCCCGACCGTCGGGGACACAGATGCCTTCTTTTCTCTTCTCGTCCCCCTCCCACCGCTCCCACCACCCACCGCCGCCATAGGTGCCGCCGCCCATTTTCCCGGTTGCCTTGTTGTCCAGCCCGACCGCCCAAAGCACGACCACCAGATTTGTGCCTCCCTCGCCCCGGCGCTGGCAGACAACCGGTAGATCCTATTGCGGCGGGATTTGGCGCATCTTGCCACGGGCGACTGCGCCTTGCCATGGATTGGCCGGTACCGTCTTTGGAACATTGCATGGAAAACAAAAAAAATTCTACGCACACGCAATGATCTATCCATGGAGATGCATAGCAACGAGGGGGGGGGGAGAGTATGTCTACATACCCTCGTAGACCGTAAGAGGAAGCGTTTCACAACACGGTTGATGCAGTCAAACTTTCTTCGCGCTCCAACCGATCTAGTACCGAACGCATGGCACCTCCGTGTTCTGCACACGTTCTGCTCGGTGACGTCCTCCGCCTTCTCGATCCAACAAGACGGCGAGGTAGTAGATGAGTTCCGGTAGCACGACGGTGTGGTGATGCTGATGGTGATGCGATCTTCGCAGGGCTTCGCCTAAGCACTACAAAAATATGACCGCGGGAGTAAACGGTGGACGGGGCGCCGCATACGGCTAAGACAATGTTGTGTCCTTGTGTGGCGCCCACTACCCACATATATATAGGTGGAAGGGGAGGGGAGGTTGCCAGGCGTGCCCTAGGGCTGGCCGCCGGCCCCCTAGGAGCACTGCCTTGTCCTGCGCCCCCTGCCATGTTTTCCCAAGGGGAAGGAAAGAGGGGGAAGAGGGAAGGAAGGGGGACTCCTACTCCACACTTTCCTTTCCCTCCCTCTTTCATTCTCCTCCTAGGCCGGCATGCTATGGGGGCGCACCAGCCCCTTGTGGCTGGTGCGTTCCCTCTCTTGGCCCATAAGGCCCATAACTTTGCCGGGGTGCCCGGAACCCCTTCCGGTGACCCGATAAGTACCCGGTACCCCCCGAAATACTTTCGGTGTCTGAATACCATCGTCATATATATATCACACACACACACACACACACACACACACCTCAGTCATTTCGAGACTCCCCGTCATGTCCGTGATCTCATCCGGGACTCCAAACAACATTCAATCACCAAAACATATAACTCATATAACACTATATCGTCAACGAACGTTAAGACCGAGACACCTCTCCGGTAAATAACCAATAGCGGAACCTGGATGCCCATATTGGCTCTTACATATTTGAAAGGATCGATATAGTTGACTAGAGGAGGGGGGTGAATAGGCAACTAACAATTTTTAGCTTTTCTTTACCAAATTAAACTTTGCATCAAAGTAGGTTGTCTAGATATGCAACTAGGTGAGCAACCTATATAATGGAACAACAATAAACACAAAAGCAAGCAAGGATATAACACAATAAAACTTGCACAAGTAAAGATAAGACATAACCAAGAGTGGAACCGATGGAGACGAGGATGTGTTACCAAAGTTCCTTCCCTTTGAGGGGAAGTACGTCTCCGTTGGATCGGTGTGGAGGCACAATGCTCCCCAAGAAGCCACTAGGGCCACCTTATTCTACTCACGCCCTCACACAATGCGAGATGTCGTGATTCCACTATTGGTGCCCTTAGAGGCGGCGACCTAACCTTTACAAACAAGGTTGGGGAAATCTCCACAACTTAATTGGAGGCTCCCAACGACACCACGAAGCTTCACCACAATGGACTATGGCTCCGCGGTGAACTGAACCATCTAGGGTGCTCAAACACCCAAGAGTAACAAGATATGCAAGGGATTAGTGGGGGGGGGGGAATCAAATTTCTCTTGGTGAAAGTGTAGATCGAGGCCTTATCAACCAACCCCTAGAGAATCAACAAGTTTGATTGGCTAGGGAGAGAGATCGGATGAAAATGGAGCTTAGAGCATCAATGGAGCTTAGACATGGAAGAGGTAGTCAACTCGGGGAAGAAGACACCCCTTTTATAGTCAAGGGACAAATCCAACCGTTATCCACCAACTCAGCCTGCAACACGCGGTACTACCGCATCACACAAGCGGTATTACCACACTGGCCTGCGGTACTACCGTGCAGGACCGCGGTACTACCGCAGGCAAGGGGCCAATACTAGTCCTGATGTGCTAAGACAGGGAGCGGTAGAACCGCTAGCGTGGTACTACCGCGCCCCCTTGCGGTACTACCGCAAGGTAGGAATAGTCTAGGCTGAGAAGACACGAACATCAAAAATTACATCCGTGACTACTTCCGTTGAGTTTAGATCTATGCAAAAATCCGACACGGTACTACCGCAAGCCTGGAGCGGTACTGCCGTGTAGGGCACGGATGTAAAAAATTACATCCGCCCCTACTTCCGCTCATGCTGATGTGCCTGGCCAGAGCTCACGGTACTACCGCGCCCAAGGCGCGGTACTACCGCGTAGGGCACAGATGTAAAAAATTGCATCCGCCCCTACTACCGCTTGAGCAACTGTGCCTAGCATGAGGCCACGGTACTACCATTCCCAAGGAGCGGTACTACCGTGCTGGAGCCCGGTACTACCGCAAGGGCCAGCGGTAGTACCGCTCTGGAGAGCAGTACTACCGCCTGCCTCAGTTCAACAACATTAGGAATCCTTCATTTTGCAGAGACACGGAGAGACGGAGGATGCTCCAAAGAGCCAAAGGAAAGGTGGTGCAAGAAGGAACAGACGTGTACATGAGATTCCACCCAAACCTTTCCAACGCGGACTCCTCTTAATAGTACGGCTTTCCTACAACTCAAATCCACCAAAAAGAAACGTAGAGAAACGCCGTCTTCAATAGTCTTCGAGGGGCACCAAATCGTCTTGTGTTTAGACATGATATATCTGAAATGGTCAATGCACACAATTAGTCCGCAAAAGCATTGTCATCAATCACCAAAACTACTAAGGGATAAATATGCCCTTACAATCTCCCCCTTTTTGGTGGATTGATGACTATACGGGATTTGCACATAGGGATATAAAATGAAGCAGCAGCAAACCCACCATCTATAAAATATAGACGGGCCCCCCCTAGATGTGTGCACTCTAGAGAAGTGCTTTGGACTGCACGGCACACATTCTAGGATCAACACTCCCCCTATATTTTATAGACAAGGCATCTCTTGCCACAATATAATTAATACTAAGCAAGTAGGCAAGATGATGAATATGAGCATAAAGATAAGGGCACACGATATCATAGGCTCACGAACTACTAAGTAACGAAGACAATAAGATACGCTAGAGTGCATATGTCTTACACCATATGATAGATAACTTGGTCTTACGAGCACAAACCAAACAAAGCAAACAAGGTTCACAGACCGAAAGAAAAGCGACAAAGCTAAACACATGACACAAGACGCGCAAATCCTACACTCTCTCCCCCTTTGGCATCGAGACACCAAAAAGGCAGAGAGGACACCTACGACACAGGTGGTAGCTCAGGCTGAGAACGACTCCTCGTCAGTCTCTGCAGCAGGAATAGTCTCCTCCTCTGACTCAGTCCATTGATACCCCTACTTGGCTATCCAGGCAGCCTCTGAGCCATTGGTCACAGTCTCGCCAAAGGTCCTCAATATCTTCTTATCGCACTGGCAACTCTTCTTGGAGGCAACATGGGCCCTGTACTGCCCCTGGGTCTGCATGCAGAACAGAGCCTTCATCTTCTTCTTCAGCTTCTTAGCCCAAGAGGACTCAGTAGAGGGAGGAGTGTATCCATCAGAATTGTCCTCATCTGCTTCCTCCTCCTCGATCTCATCCTCATCCACATCCATCTTGGCAGCCTCGGCCTCAGCACTGTTTGTGGTGTTAGCTCATTGGCTCTTGATGCGGAGCTTGATGGGCTCATGACGAATCCATCCGGGGGCAACAAACTCATCATCGGGATAGAGCTTCTCCCAAGTCTTTGTGATCAAGAGAAACAGGTAGGTCCCGTAGATGGGGACCTTACGATAGAACACCGCAAACTGAAGCTCGCACCACATGATATGTGAGACATCAAGTGGTTGCGTCTAAGCCTGACACGCCTCCTCACAAAGGAGCATCATATCCACAAGATTGGCATGCACCTTGTCCTTGTCACCGATGCGCGGGAAGAGGGAGTTGCGGAAGATCCAGTGCATGATGTCAAGGAAGGAGTTCAACACCCACACCTTCTTCTTACTAGGAAGCATCTTCTCAACAAAGAAGGGCTGAAGCTTGTTCTTGTTGGCTGACTCAGGGTTGGCATGAGGGCGAACACCAACGGGCATGTCGAGCCCCGCATCTGGAACGTGAAGCAAATCCATGAATTCCTTCCACTTAGCAGTCATCTGTTGACCATTGGTCATCCATGTCATGGTCCTTGCCTCATCAAAATGGAAGTGGACCGAAGCAAAGAACTGAGCCACAATGTCTGGGTCAAAGTCCAGGTGAAAGGTAAGCATGTGCTCAATGCCAAATTGCTCCACCAGGTCCAAAGCCTCACCAAAATAGTCACGGTGCTTATCCTGCCTCATGTGATTCATGTCAATCCAATGCACGTCCACGTAGATGTTCTGCTTGGCCTTGATCACGTCCAAATCGATAAGGTTCTGCTGCTTGGTCCAGAACAGATCATTCCCTCTGAAGTTGGCATGGGGATTCACATAGGGGTTGATCTTCCTCCAAATGATAAACTCAACCAGTGGTATCTCATCCATGCCCATGGTGGTCTCCCTGAGGTTGGTGGCGGTGTGCTTGGTTTTGTGTTGGGAGGCATTGGAGCCCTCTGGAACTTCATCTTGGTTGCGCAGGCGCTTCGAGCCCATGTCACGGACAGGATTGAACCAACGGACATTGGAACCGGAGCCACCACCTATGACACACAACACAAGAACATGCAAGAAAAGCGAGAAGGATCAATGCAAAGACCAGGGCCAAAGCCAAACGAAACAAGCAAGCACGAGATTTGGATGAACAAAGCAGCATAATTTGCAAAGCTAGGGTAGTACCGGACCGGCGCACGGATGTAAAAAATTACATCCTCTCTAGCCGTGGTAGTACCGTGTCGGGGTGGCACGGTAGTACCGTGCCTAGAGCGGAAGTATTTTTTTACTTCCACGCCCCGAGCGATAGTACCGCTCCGAGGGAGCGGTAGTACCGCGCGAGGCATATCATGAGCGAGTATGCGGTAGTACCGCTCCAGGAGGACCGGTAGTACCGCACGGATACAAACGCCACCATAACAGCGGATCTGGATCTAGGAACAACCGTAAAACTAGATCGGTACTACCGTTGATCAAAATAAACTGTTGTGTCATTCCAAATAGCATGCTTACTGCACTACCACTCTCCTACAATTCCCTCTTGCACAGATTTAGCCAAAAATCACATGAACTACACATGCATCTCCCCAAGACCTAGAAGCACAAGAACGGAACAAAAAGAGAAGGACTTGGTGAAATACCGGGGTCCATGGCAAGAGGATGAGGTGGGGAACGATCCCACTGGGCAAAATGCAAGGAGAGCGGCCGGAGACGGAGATCCGGCGAGGTCCGTCGGCGCCATTCTTGGGCAGGAGAGAGAGAGAGAGACGGGGTGGGGAAAAGAGATGAATGGGTATGGGGGAGTTGGAACTCCCCCTTCCCTGCTCTTAACCCCCACCCGCTCGCGACGGTGCGGTAGTACCGCGGGTCATCGCAGTAGTACCGCCCGAGCGGAAGTACTGCTCGCTGGGCGGTAGTATCGCTCTTCTAGCGGCAGTAAAAAAATACTGGCGCGATGGAAGCGGTAGTACCGTGCCTAGGATGCAACTATGCAGGCACAGAGCAATCCACTCCTGCGGTAGTACCGTGGCTTGCCACAGTAGTACCGTACCCCCAAGAGAGTGCAGGTTTCGCAAAAAGAGAGGGAAACGGCCTTTGCAATGCAACCTTCAAGACTCCAAACACACCAAGAGGCGAGCACAAGAGACAACATAAACACAAACACGACACAAAGAGAAGGGCAAACGGCAACTAGGAGAAAACACGAAACACAACCTCTCCACAGAGAGGGCGGTGGCCAGATCCACCTATGTTTGAGTAAATTGGTATGGCACCGCGAAGAATTATCCTTGGGCCCATGAACAAAACTCGTCTTTGAAGCACAAGTAACATCACAATGGCTAATGTGAAAGAGTTGATCAATTATGCATAATGGGGGGAGGGAGAGTTCATTGAGATAACAACACTCCCCCTATGCCCATGCCTACACCTAAACAAGATATCACGTTGAGTATGGTGGGGTCTGCAAGGGTTCAAGCTACATTGCTCGAATCAATGATATTTAGCTCATGCCTTAACTCGCAAAATCTTGCTTCATCCAAGGGCTTTGTGAAAATATCTGTAAGGTTATCATGAGTGTTGACATACTTGAGCTTGATCTCCCCTCGCCTAATGTGATCCCGGATGGTGTGATACCGAATCTCAATATGGTTCGTCTTGAAGTGTTGCACCGGGTTGAGAGAGATCTTGATGGCACTTGCATTGTCACACCAAAGAGGCACTTCGTCACAAGTGACACCATAATCCTTCAAAGTTTGCCTCATCCATAGAAGTTGAGCACAATAACTACCGGCAGCCACATACTCCATTTTGGTGGACGAGAGATACACAACTTTGCTTCTTAGAAGACCAACTCACCAAAGAGCAACCAAGCAATTGGCACCCTCCGGAGGTGGACTTCCTATCCACTTTGTCTCCCGCCCAATCTGAATCTGTATAGCCCAAAAGATCGAAGTTGGCTCCTCTTGGGTACCAAAGGCCAAAATTTGGGGTATGAGCCAAATATCGAAAGATTCGCTTGACCTCCACAAAGTGGCTTTCCTTAGGTGCGGCTTGAAAGCATGCACAAATTCCCACACTCAACATGATATCCGGTCTAGATGCACAAAGGTAAAGCAGGGAGCCAATCATGGAGCGATATACCTTTTGATCCGCCGATTTACCATTAGAATCTATGTCAAGTTGGCATTTGACGGGCATTGGAGTAGAAGACGGCTTGACATCACTTAGCTTGAATCTCTTGAGCATGTCTTGAGTGTATTTGGCTTGGTTGATGAAGGTTCCTTCTCTTCTTTGCTTGATTTCTAACTCGAGAAAGAACTTCAACTCTCCCATTATAGACATCTTGAACTTTGAGGTCATGAGAGCGGCAAATTCCTCATTGAAAGCTATGTTAGGGAAACCAAAGATAATGTCATCAACATATAGTTGGCAGACAAACAACTCCCCTTTGAACTTCTTAGTAAAAAGAGCGGGGTCGATTTTCCCAATTTCGAACCCACGATCTTGCAACAACTCAGTAAGATGCTCATACCACGCACGTGGGGCTTGTTTAAGGCCATAGAGTGCCTTTTTGAGTTGGTACACATGATCGGGGAAATAGGGATCCTCAAACCCGGGGGGTTGTTTGACATACACCAACTCATTAATAGGACCATTAAGGAAAGCACTCTTCACATCCATTTGTTACAACTTGAAATTATGATGAGAAGCATAAGCAATCAACAAACGAATAGATTCAAGGCGAGCAACGAGATCAAAGGTTTCACCGTAGTTGATACCCTCGACTTGGGAGTAGCCTCGCGCCACCAAACGAGCCTTGTTGTGAACAATGATTCCATGAGCATCTTGCTTGTTCTTGAATATCCACTTGGTTCCAATGACATTATGATTCCCGGTTGCCCTTGGCACTAATCTCCACACTTGGTTGTGCTCGAAGTTGTTGAGTTCTTCATGCATGGCACTGAGCCAATCCGGGTCCTCGAGCGCCTCATAAACCTTTTGGGGTTCGACACAAGAAACAAATGCGTGATGTTCACAATAGTTTGCTAACTGTCTACGAGTGCTTACCCCCTTTATTAGGCTTACAACCACATTATCCAAGAGGTGACCTTTGGTTGTGAGCTTGGAAGTGATCTTAGCGGAATGACGCTCTAATTCCTCCTCAGGTGTGAAAAGAGGAGCGGAAACTTGATCATCTTGAGCGCCGTCTTGAGCTTGTTCTTGATCTTGAGCTTGCTCTTGATTTTGAACTTGCTCGAAAGGGAGAACTCGACCTTGGGCATCACTTGGTGGCTCACCACCATCTTGAGGTTGATCTTGCCCTTGATCTTGTTCACGTGGTTGAGGGCCTTCACTTTGTTCTTCGGAAGCGTGTGAGTCTTGGGTCGGTGATGGCTCCACTTGAGTGGAGCATTGTCCTTCTGCTTCGGCCACAAGGGGTTCCTCAATGGGTAGGATATGACCAACACCCATTCTTTTTATGGCTTGGGGAGGAATTTCATCACCTACACCACAAGTACCACTTTTCTCCACTTGGGAGCCGTTATTCTTGTCAAACTCCATGTTACACGTCTCCTCAATGAGTCCCGTGGACTTGTTGAGGACACGGTAAGCATGAGAGTTTGTAGCATAACCAACAAATATGCCCTCATGAGCTCTAGCCTCAAATTTAGACAAACGGACACCTTTCTTGAGAATGAAACACTTACACCCGAACACCCGGAAGTACTTGAGGTTGGGCTTGTTACCGGTGAGTATTTCATATGGAGTCTTGTTCAAGACTTTGCGGAGGTAGAGCCGATTGGATGCATGACACTCGGTGTTGATGGCTTCGGCCCAAAATTTGTATGGAGACTTGAACTCTGCCATCATGGTCCTTGCCACATCCATCAATGTTCGATTCTTCCTCTCCGCAACACCATTTTGTTGAGGGGTGTATGGAGCGGAATACTGATGCTTGATTCCCTCATCACTAAGAAACTCATCCAAGGTGTAGTTCTTGAACTCGGTGCCGTTGTCACTTCTTATTGTCAAGATCTTTGCATCGTGTTGACGTTGAGCTTCATTTGCAAAGTCGATGACAGTTTGTTGAGTTTCACTCTTCCTCTTGAAAAAATATACCCAAGTGTACCTTGAGTAATCATCGACAATAACCAAGCAATACTTTCTACTCCCAAGACTATCAAAGGATGGAGGCCCAAAGAGATCCATGTGAAGGAGCTCCAAGGGTCTCTTCAAGTAGATGATAGTCATGGGAGGGTGAGCCTTCTCATTTACCTTTCCTTCAATACAAGCACTGCAAGCACGATCTTTGACAAAACTAACATTTGTTAGTCCACAGACATGGTCCCCCTTGAGAAGACTTTGCAAAGATCTCATATTGACATGGGCTAAACGGCGATGCCAAAGCCATCCCACATCAACTTTAGCCATTAGGCATGTCGCGGTCTTTGTGGGTCGCTCTAAAAAGTTAATCACATAAAGACCATTCTCGACATGCCCAACAAAGGCTACTTTAAGAGTCTTGCTCCACAAGAGGGCCACAATATCAATATCAAAGAATGTGGCAAAACCCATGAGTGCAAGTTGACGAACGGAAAGTAAATTGTATGCAAGGGACTCAACAAGCAGGACTTTCTCGATCGTGAGATCATGAGAAATGACAACCTTGCCAAGACCCAATACCTTAGAAGACGAGGCATCACCCCACTCGATGTTGGTGGGCATGGGATCTTGTGCACGTCCACCACCAAGTCACTACTTCCAGTCATATGATTTGTGGCTCCACTACCGAGCAACCATGATCCCCCACCGGAAGCAAACACCTACAAGAGATCAATGCTTGGTTTTAGGTACCCATTTTGTAATGGGTCCTTTGATCTTAGTAACAAGGGTCTTAGGAACCCAAATAGACCATTCAATGTACTCATACGGAGAACCAACAAATTTAGTATAAACATGCCCATCACTAGCACGGCACAACACATAAGAAGGGTTAAATTTGCCAGCTTTGCTGGAAGGGGTGGCATTTCCCTTTTTGACATCACCACCCTTCACATTGTTCTTCTTCTCCTTTGGAGCACCCTCTCCCTCCTTCACAAAAGTCTTCTTGAGAGGAGGAGGTCGTTTGGTCTTGTCGTTCTTCTTCTTGTTCTTGGACTTAGGTGCGAACCCAACTCCCTCCTGTTGGGGAACACGATAATTTAAAAAAAATTCCTACAATCACGCAAGATCTATCTATGTGATGCATAGCAACAAGAGGGGAGAGTGTGTCCACGTACCCCCGTAGACCAAAAGTGGAAGCGTTTAGTTAACGCGGTTGATGTAGTCGAACGTCTTCGCGATCCAACCGATCCAAGCACCGAACGTACGGCACCTCTGCGTTCAGCACACGTTCAGCTCGATGACGTCCCTTGTACTCTTGATCCAGTTTAGGCCGAGGGAGAGTTCCATCAGCATGACGGCGTGGCGACGGTGATGATGAAGTTACCAGCGTAGGGCTTTGCCTAAGCACTATGACGATATGACAGAGGTGTGTAACTGTGGAGGGGGGCACCGCACATGGTTAAGACAAATCTTGGAGTGCCTTTCGGGTGCCCCCTACCCACATATATAAAGGAGAGAGGAAGAGGAGGCCGGCCTAGAGGGGGCGCGCCAAAAGGGTGAGTCCTACATGGACTCCCGGTCCAAGTAGGATTCGCCCCCCCCCTTTGCTATTCCAACTAGGAGAAGGAATGGAAGGAGGAAGAGGGGAGAAGGAAGGAGGGGGGCGCTGCCCCCTCCTAGTCCAATTCGGACCAGCCCATGGGGGGGGCACCCCTTGAGGCCCTTCTCTCCTTTCCCGTATGGCCCATTAAGGCCCACTACTTCCCCCGGTGAATTCCCGTAACTCTCCGGTACTCCGAAAAATACCCGAATCACTCGGAACCTTTGTGATGTCTGAATATAGCCTTCCAATATATCGATCTTTATGTCTCGACCATTTCAAGACTCTTCGTCATGTCCGTGATCTCATCCGGGACTCTGAACAAGCTTCGGTCATCAAATCACATAAACTCATAATACAAATCGTCATCAAACATTAAGCGTGCGGACCCTACGGTTTCGAGAACTACGTAGACATGATCGAGACATATCTCCGGTCAATAACCAATAGCGGAACCTGGATGCTCATATTGACTCCCAAATATTCTACGAAGATCTTTATCGGTCAAACCGCATAACAACATACGTTCTTCCCTTTGTCATCGATATGTTATTTGCCCAAGATTCGTTCATCGGTATCATCATACTGTTGGAAATATGCCTAGAGGCAATAATAAATTAGTTATTATTATATTTCCTTGTTCATGATAATCGTTTATTATCCATGCTATAATTGTATTGACAGGAAACTCAGATACATGTGTGGGTACATAGACAACACCATGTCCCTAGTAAGCCTCTAGTTGACTAGCTCATTGATCAATAGATGGTTACGGTTTCTTGACCATGTACATTGGATGTCATTGATAACGGGATCACATCATTAGGAGAATGATGTGATGGACAAGACCCAATCCTAAGCCTAGCACAGAGATCGTGTAGTTCGTATGCTAAAGCTTTTCTAATGTCAAGTATCTTTTCCTTAGACCATGAGATTGTGCAACTCCCGGATACCGTAGGAATGCTTTGGGTGTACCAAACGTCACAACGTAACTGGGTGGCTATAAAGGTGCACTACAGGTATCTCCGAAAGTGTCTGTTGGGTTGGCACGAATTGAGACTGGGATTTGTCACTCCGTGTGACGGAGAGGTATCTCTGGGCCCACTCGGTAGGACATCATCATAATGTGCACAGTGTGATCAAAGAGTTGATCGCGGGATGATGTGTTACGGAACGAGTAAAGAGACTTGCTGGTAATGAGATTGAACAAGGTATCGGTATACCGATGATCAAATCTCGGGCAAGTACAATACCGTTAGACAAAGGGAATTGTATACGGGATCGATTGAGTCCTTGACATCGTGGTTCATCCAATGAGATCATCATGGAACATGTGGGAGCCAACATGGGTATCCAGATCCCGCTGTTGGTTATTGACCGTAGAACGTCTCGGTCATGTCTGCATGGTTCCCGAACCCATAGGGTCTACACACTTAAGGTTCGATGACGCTAGGGTTATAAAGGAAGTTTGTATGTGGTTGCCAAATGTTGCTCGGAGTCCCGGATGAGATCCCGGATGTCATGAGGAGTTCCGTAATGGTTCGGAGGTAAAGATTTATATATGGGAAGTCCTATTTTGGCCACCGGAAAATGTTCGGGAATTTTCGCTATTGTACCGGGAAGGTTCTAGAAGGTTCCGGAGTGGGGCCCACCTGCATGGGGGGACCCACATGAACGTGGGTAGTGGGGGAAAGGCCCCACACCCCTGGTCAAGGAGCACCAAGATTCCCCCTTGGAAGGAATAAGATCATATCCCGAAGGGATAAGATCAAGATCCCTAAAAAGGGGGGATAACAATCGGTGGGGAAGAAAATGATGGGATTTCTTTCCTCCCACCTTTGCCAACGCCCCAATGGACTTGGAGGGCAAGGAACCAGCCCCCTCCATCCCTATATATAGTGGGGAGGCGCATGGGAGCTTTACCAAAGTTCTGGCATAGCCCTCCCCCTCTCCCAAGTCCTCCTCCTCTCCCGCGGTGCTTGGCGAAGCCCTGCAGGATTTCCATGCTCCTCCACCACCACCACGCCATCGTGCTGCTGCTGGATGGAGTCTTCCTCAACCTCTCCCTCTCTCCTTGCTGGATCAAGGCATGGGAGACGTCACCGGGCTGTACGTGTGTTGAACGCGGAGGTGCCGTCCGTTCGGCACTAGGATCTCCGGTGATTTGGATCACGACGAGTACGACTCCTTCAACCCCGTTCTATTGAATGCTTCCGCTTAGCGATCTACAAGGGAATGTAGATGCACTCTCCTTCCCCTCGTTGCTAGTCTCTCCATAGATAGATCTTGGTGACACGTAGGAAAATTTTGAATTTTTGCTACGTTCCCAACAGTGGCATCATGAGCTAGGTCTATTGCGTAGATTCTTTGCACGAGTAGAACACAAAGTAGTTGTGGGCATTGATTTTGTTCAATATGCTTACCGTTACTAGTCCAATCTTGTTTCGACGGTATTGTGGGATGAAGCGGCCCAGACCGACCTTACACGTACTCTTACGTGAGACAGGTTCCACCGACTGACATGCACTTGGTGCATAAGGTGGCTAGCGAGTGCCAGTCTCTCCCACTTTAGTCGGAACGGATTCGATGAAAAGGGTCCTTATGAAGGGTAAATAGCAATTGTCATATCACGTTGTGGTTTTGCGCAGGTAAGAAACGTTCTTGCTAGAAACCCATAGTAGCCACGTAAAACATGCAAACAACAATTAGAGGACGTCTAACTTGTTTTTGCAGGGTATGCTATGTGATGTGATATGGACAAGAAGAATGTGATGAATGATATGTGATGTATGCGATTGATCATGTTCTTGTAATAGGAATCATGACTTGCATGTCGATGAGTATGACAACCGGCAGGAGCCATAGGAGTTGTCTTAATTTATTGTATGACCTGCGTGTCATTGAACAACGCCATGTAATTACTTTACTTTATTGCTAACCGGTAGCCATAGTAGTAGAAGTAATAGTTGGCGAGACAACTTCATGAAGACACGATGATGGAGATCATGATGATGGAGATCATGGTGTCATGCCGGTGACGATGATGATCATGGAGCCCCGAAGATGGAGATCAAAAGGAGCAAAATGATATTGGCCATATCATGTCACTATTTGATTGCATGTGATGTTTATCATGTTTATACATCTTATTTGCTTAGAACGACAGTAGTAAATAAGATGATCCCTCATTAAAATTTCAAGAAAGTGTCCCCCCTAACTGTGCACCATTGCGAAAGTTCGTCGTTTCGAAGCACCACGTGATGATCGGGTGTGATAGATTCTTACGTTCACATACAACGGGTGTAAGCCAGATTTTTACACACGAAACACTTAGGTTAACTTGACGAGCCTAGCATGTACATACATGGCCTCGGAACACAAGAGACCGAAAGGTCGAGCATGAGTCGTATAGTAGATACGATCAACATGAAGATGTTCACCGATGATGACTAGTCCGTCTCACGTGATGATCGGACACGGCCTAGTTGATTCGGATCATGTAATCACTTAGATGAATCGAGGGATGTCTATCTGAGTGGGAGTTCATGCGATGAACTTTATTATCCTGAACATAGTCAAAAGATCTTTGCAAATTATGTCGTAAGCTCGCGCTTTACTTCCACTGTTTAGATATGTTCCTAGAGAAAATATAGTTGAAAGTTGATAGTAGCGATTATGCGATCAGTAGAAAGCTTATGTCCTTAGTGCACCGCTCAGTGTGTAGAACCCCAAACGTCGTCTGTGGATGTTGCGAACATCGGACATACACGTTTTGATAACTACGTGATAGTTCAGTTAAATGGTTTAGAGTAGAGGCACCAAAGACGTTTTCGAAACGTCGCGGAACATATGAGATGTTTCGAGGGCTGAAATTGGGATTTCAGGCTCGTGCCCACGTCAAGAGGTATGAGACCTCCGACGATTTTCTTAGCCTGCAAACTAAGGAAGAAAGCTCAATCGATGAGCTTGTGCTCAGATTGTCTGGGTGCAACAATCACTTGAACCGAGTGGGAGTTGATCTTCCAGATGAGATAGTGATGTTTCTCCAAAGTCATTGCCACCAAGCTGCTAGAGCTTCGTGATGAACTATAACATATCAGGGATACATATGATGATCCTTGAGGTATTCGCGATGTTTGACGCCGCAAAAGTAGAAATCAAGAAGGAGCATCAATTGTTGATGGTTGGTGAAACCACTAGTTTCAAGAAGGGCAAGGGCAAGTAGGGATACTTCATGAAACGGCAAATCAGCTGCTGCTCTAGTGAAGAAACCCAAGGTTGAACCCAAACCCAAGACTAAGTGCTTCTGTAATAAGGGGAACAGCCACTGGAGCAGCATTACCCTAGATACTTGGTAGATGAGAAGGCTGGCAAGGTCGATAGAAGTATATTGGATATACATTATGTTAAGGTGTACTTTACTAGTACTCCTAGTAGCACCAGGGTATTAAGATACCGGTTCGGTTGCTAAGTGTTAGTAACTCGAAATAAAAGAGCTACGGAATAAACGGAGACTAGCTAAAGGAGAGCTGACGATATGTGTTGGAAGTGTTTCCAATTTTGATGTGATCAAACATCGCACGCTCCCTCTAACATCAAGATTAGTATTAAACCTGAATAATTGTCATTTGGTGTTTGCGTTGAGCATAGACATGATTGGATTATGTCTATCGCAATACAGTTATTCATTTAAGGAGAATAATGGTTACTCTGTTTATTTGAATAATACCTTCAATGGTATTGCACCTAATAGGAATGGTTTATTGAATCTCGATCGTAGTGATACACATTTTCATGCCAAAAGATATAAGATAGTAATGATAGTACCACTTACTTGTGGCACTGCCATGTAAGTCATATTGGTGTAAAACGCATGAAGAAGCTCCATGTTGATGGATCTTTGGACTCACTCGTTTTTGAAAAGTTTGAGACATGCGAACCATGTCTATTGGTGTATACGCATGAAGAAACTCCATGCAGATGGATCGTTTGGACTCACTTGATTTTGAATCACTTGAGATATGCAAATCATACCACATGGACAAGATGACTGAAAAGCCTCGTTTTCAGTAAGATGGAACAAGATAGCAACTTGTTGGAAGTAATACATTTAGATGTGTGCAGTCCAATAAGTGCTAAGGCACGCAGTGGATATCATTATGTTCTTACTTCACAGATGATTTGAGGAGATGCTAAGTATATTTACTTGATGAAACACAAGTCTGAATTATTGAATGGTTCAAGTAATTTCAGACTGAAGTTGAAGATCATCGTGATAAGAGGATAAAATGTCTATGATATGATCATAAAGATGAGTATCTGAGTTACGAGCGTTGGCACGCAATTAAGACATTGTGGAAATTGTTTCACAATTAATACCGCCTGGAATACCATAGTGTGATGGTGTGTCCGAACTTCATAGTTGCACCCTATTGGATATGGTACGTACCATGATGTCTCTTATCGAATTACCACTATCGTTCATGGGTTAGGCATTAGAGACAACCGCATTCACTTTAAAATAGGGCACCACGTAATTCCATTGAGATGACACCGTTTGAACTATGGTTTGGAGCAACCTAAGTTGTCGTTTCTTAAAAGTTTGGGGCTGCGATGCTTATGTGAAAAAGTTTCAGGTTGATAAGCTCGAACCCATAGCGGATAAAATGTATCTTCATAGGACACCCAAAACAATTGGGTATACCTCCTAATTCAGATCCGAAAGCAATAAGGATTGTTTCTTGAATCGGGTCCTTTCTCGAGGAAAGGTTTGTCTCGAAAATTGAGTGGGAGGATGGTGGAGACTTGATGAGGTTATTGAACCGTCACTTCAACAAGTGTGTAGCAGGGCACAGGAAGTTGTTCCTGTGGCGCCTACACCAATTGAAGTAGAAGCTTATGATAGTGATCATGAAGTTTTTGGATCAAGTCACTACCGTACCTCGTAGGGTGACAAGGATGCGTACTACTTTAGAGTGGTACAATAATCTTGTCTTGAAGGTCATGTTGCTAGACAACAATGAACCTACGAGCTATGGAGAAGCGATGGTGGGCCCAAATTCTGACAAATGGTTAGAAGCCATGAAATCCGAGATAGGATCCATGTATCAGAACAAAGCATGGACTTTGGTGGACTTCCCCGATGATCGGCAAGCCATTGAGATAAATGGATCTTTAAGAAGAAGACGGACGTGGACGGTAATGTCACCATCTATGAAGCTCGACTTGTGGCGAAGAGTTTTTCACAAGTTCAAGGAGTTGACTACGATGAGATTTTCTCATCCGTAGCGATGCTTAAGTCCGTCGGAATCATGTTAGCATTAGCTGCATTTATGAAATCTGGCAAATGGATGTCAAGACGAGTTTCCTTACTAGTTTTCGTAAGGAAAGGTTGTATGTGATACAATCAGAAAAGTTTTGTCGATCCTAAGGATGCTAAAAGGTATGCTGGCTCCAGCGATCCTTCTAAGGACTGGAGTAAGCATCTCGGAGTTGGAATGTGCGCTTTGATGAGATGATCAAAGATTTTGGGTTTATACAAAGTTCATGAGAAACTTGTATTTCCAAAGAAGTGAGTGGGAGCACTATAGAATTTCTGATGAGTATATGTTGTTGACGTATTGTTGATCAGAAATGATGTAGAATTTCTGGAAAACATATAGGGTTATTTGAAAGGTGTTTTTCAATAGAAAACCTGGATTAAGCTACTTGAACATTGAGCATCAAGATCTATGAGGATAGATCAAAAAATGCTAAATGGTACATTCAAATGAGCACATACCTTGACGTGATCTTGAAGGTGTTCAAGATGGATTAGTCAAAGAAGGAGTTCTTGCCTGAGATGTGAGGTACGAAGTTAAGACTTAAAGCTCGACCACGGCAGAATAGAGAGAAAGGACGAAGGTCGTCCCCTATGCTTTAGACGTAGGCTCTACAGTATGCTATGCTGTGTACAGCACCTGATGTGTGCCTTGCTACATATCTGGCAAGAGGGTACAAAGGTGATCAAGGAGTGGATCACCAGATAGCGGTCAAAATTATCCTTAGAGGAATAAGGATATGTTTCTCGATTATGGAGGTGATAAAGAGTTTGACGTAAAGGGTTACGTCGATGCAAGCTTTAACACCTATTCGAATGACTTTGAGTAGCAAACCGGATACGTATAGTGGAGCAACCATTTGGAATAGCTCCAAGTGGAGCGTGGAAGCAACATTTACAATATGACCTAGAGATTTGCGAAGTACATACGAATCTGAATGTTGCAGACCCGTTGACTAAAACCTCTCTCACAAGCAAAACATGATCAAACCCCAGAACTCATTGAGTCTTAATCACATGGTGATGTGAACTAGTTTAGTGACACTAGTAAACTCTTTGGATGTTGGTCACATGGCGATGTGACCTGTGAGTGTTAATCACATGGCGATGTGAACTAGATTATTGACTCTAGTGCAAGTGGGAGACTGTTGGAAATATGCCCTAGAGGCAATAATAAATTAGTTATTATTATATTTCCTTGTTCATGATAATCGTTTATTATCCATGCTATAATTGTATTGACAGGAAACTCAGATACATGTGTGGGTACATAGACAACACCATGTCCCTAGTAAGCCTCTAGTTGACTAGCTCGTTGATCAATAGATGGTTACGGTTTCCTGACCATGGACATTGGATGTCGTTGATAACGGGATCACATCATTAGGAGAATGATGTGATGGACAAGACCCAATCCTAAGCCTAGCACAGAGATCGTGTAGTTCGTATGCTAAAGCTTTTCTAATGTCAAGTATCTTTTCCTTAGACCATGAGATTGTGCAACTCCCAGATACCATAGGAATGCTTTGGGTGTACCAAACGTCACAACGTAACTGGGTGGCTATAAAGGTGCACTACAGGTATCTCCGAAAGTGTATGTTGGGTTGGCACGAATCGAGACTGGGATTTGTCACTCCGTGTGACGGAGAGGTATCTCTAGGCCCACTCGGTAGGACATCATCATAATGTGCACAATGTGATCAAAGAGTTGATCGCGGGATGATGTGCTACGGAACGAGTAAAGAGACTTGCGGTAACGAGATTGAACAAGGTATCGATATACCGACGATCGAATCTCGGGCAAGTACAATACCGTTAGACAAAGGGAATTGTATACGGGATCGATTGAGTCCTGGACATCGTGGTTCATCCGATGAGATCATCATGGAACATGTGGGAGCCAACATGGGTATCCAGATCCCGCTGTTGGTTATTGACCGTAGAACGTCTCGGTCATGTCTGCATGGTTCCCGAACCCGTAGGGTCTACACACTTAAGGTTCGATGACGCTAGGGTTATAAAGGAAGTTTGTATGTGGTTGCCGAATGTTGCTCAGAGTTTCGGATGAGATCCCGGACGTCACGAGGAGTTCCGGAATGGTCCGGAGGTAAAGATTTATATATGGGAAGTCCTATTTTGGCCACCGGAAAATGTTCGGGAATTTTCGGTATTGTACCGGGAAGGTTCTAGAAGGTTCCGGAGTGGGGCCCACCTGCATGGGGGGACCCACATGAACGTGGGTAGTGGGGGCAAGGCCCCACACCCCTGGTCAAGGCGCACCAAGATTCCCCCTTAGAAGGAATAAGATCATATCCCGAAGGGATAAGATCAAGATCCCTAAAAAGGGGGGATAACAATCGGTGGGGAAGGAAATGATGGGATTTTTTTCCTCCCACCTTTGCCAACGCCCCAATGGACTTGGAGGGCAAGGAACCAGCCCCCTCCACCCCTATATATAGTGGGGAGGCGCATGGGAGCTTTACCAAAGTTCTGGCGCAGCCCTCCCCCTCTCCCAAGTCCTCCTCCTCTCCCGCGGTGCTTGGCGAAGCCCTGCCGGATTGCCATGCTCCTCCACCACCACCACGCCGTCGTGCTGCTGCTGGATGGAGTCTTCCTCAACCTCTCCCTCTCTCCTTGCTGGATCAAGGCATGCGAGACGTCACCGGGCTGTAAGTGTGTTGAACGCGGAGGTGCCGTCTGTTCCGCACTAGGATCTCCGGTGATTTGGATCACGACGAGTACGACTCCTTCAACCCCGTTCTCTTGAACGCTTCCGCTTAGAGATCTACAAGGGTATGTAGATGCACTCTCCTTCCCCTCGTTGCTAGTCTCTCCATAGATAGATCTTGGTGACACGTAGGAAAATTTTGAATTTTTGCTACGTTCCCCAACACATACCTAGTTCAATCTCGTTACCGGCAGGTCTCTTTACTCGTTTCGTAATGCATCATCCCGCAACTAACTCATTAGTGATATTGCTTGCAAGGCTTATAGTGATGTTTGTCGGTGTCAAAACCGGCGGATCTCGGGTAGGGGGTCCCGAACTGTCCGTCTAAGGCTAATGGTAACAGGAGGCAGGGGACATGATGTTTTACCCAGGTTCGGGCCCTCTCGATGGAGGTAATACCCCACTTCCTGCTTGATTGATCTTGATGATATGAGTATTACAAGAGTTGATCTACCACGAGATCGTAGAGGCTAAACCCTAGAAGCTAGCCTATGATTATGATTGTTGTTGTCCTACGGACTAAACCCTCCGGTTCATATAGACACCGGAGGAGGCTAGGGTTACACAGAGTCGGTTACAAAGAAGGAGATCTAACATCCGGATTGCCAAGCTTGTCTTCCACGCAAAGGAGAGTCCCATCCGGACACGGGATGAAGTCTTGAGTCTTGTATCTTCACGGTCCAACAGTCCGGCCAAAGTATATAGTCCAGCTGTCCGGATACCCCCAAATCCAGGACTCCCTCAGTAGCCCCTGAACCAGGCTTCAATGATGATGAGTCCGGCGCGCAGATTGTCCTCGGCATTGCAAGGCGGATTCCATCTCCGAATACTCCAAAGTAAATCTTGAACACTTAAGTCGTGTCCGGCTATGCAAGAAGATTTTCACATACCACCGTAGGGAGAACAATATCCCACAAATATAATCTGCTGACAACTTTAGATAACGTGTGACACCACACCATGGCCGAGTCATCATTCAAACCATTTTCCCAACCAGCTACTGCGCATATAGCGAGGCGGTTTCCTGGGCACATCTTGTCGAAGCAGAGATTGTGCCCCCCTTATCACGAGACTTTCATAAATACGGGTGTGGGTAGCCCAACCGTACCGCCAATCGCGGCGAGTGGGGAACAATCATGTTCTATCAGGCAAGTAGGGAGGCGCAAAAGTTTTTATGGCCTCTATAAAGAGATAAGGCCTCTTCTTCTTTACCCATGCCTTTTCCTTCTGCTCGTCCATTCCCCTTCGCTCTAGCCCTAGCACCCAAGCGCTCGTCTTCTCCACCAAAAATAGGTTCTCCGAAGATGTCCAGATCCGGAGTAGGAGGCAAATGGATGGCCTCTACCGTCCAGGAGAAGGATATCAAAAAGCTTCGAGAGGCCGGGTACCTGGCCAAGAAAATCGGCCACCGTCTTCCGATGGCGGGACAAATCGTCCCTAATCCGGAGCCTCACGAGAGGGTCGTGTTTATTCCTCATTTCGTCCGCGGGCTTGGTTTTCCCCTTCACCCATTTGTTCGTGGCATCATGTATTATTACGGGATTGATTTTCATGATCTGTCCCCTAATTCTTTCCTTAACATCTCGACGTTTATCGTCGTGTGTGAGGCCTTTCTCTGTGTTTCGCCACACATCGGCTTATGGCTGAAGATCTTCAATGTGAAGCCCAAGGTGGTGAACGGCGAGCACGCCGAGTGCGGAGGCGCCATGGTGAGCAAGATGCCCAAGGTCACATGGCCGACAGGCACCTTCAATGATTCCGTCAAGGAGTGGCAGTAGCAGTGGTTCTACATCACTGAGCCGCGTGGCAAAAAGTGGGCCGCTGCTCCCGAATTTAGATCCGGAGCCCCCTGCGGCTCACATCCTGGCCCAAGAAGGACCTGAACTGGTCCTCATCCGATGATTTGTCGGTGCTACAAACACGCGTCAAGGGCGTGGTAGACAAGGATGTCAAACTCGTCAGTGTAGTCCAGGTGATGTTAGTTCGCCTGGTTCTTCCTTGCCAGCACCGGGCCTGTAATTTGTGGGAATACGACCCGGCCGAGCGCCAGATCCTGCGGGAGCTCTACGGCTCCTCACACAAGGATATCTGGAAGGTGCTCTTCAAGTCCGGCAAACCGTGGCCGGACTCCGCCGAGGACCGTGGGTATCAACTGTCCCGCTCCGCAAGTCCGGTAAGTTATCGCTATGTTCTGTCTATCCATGTTTAGCTGGCATATCCTGAGGGAGACGCTTTATCATGCTTTCCGCAATTATCCCAGGAATGGACGAAGAAAGCGGGGCGGATACATTGTCCTGCCCCGCTGCCGGAGGAACTGGCAGGACCTCTTCTGACGAAGATGCTGGTCCCAGCGCCTTACAAGGCGCCGAATAAAGAGGCCTTCAAGGAGGCCAAGGAGACCCGGAGCGGCCTCCGTCGCCGTGGTGCTTTGGACACAAAATCTGAAGACTCCAACGCCCATCCTTCCTCCGAAGATGAAGAGGAGGTGGAAGAAGACGAGTCCTCCGCGGGGGAGGAAAGAAAAGGACGGCCTCCTCATCCTTGGAGGCTGAATCGCCAAAGAGGGGGAAAAATCCCCTTCCAGAGGCGTCCACCACGGCTACCAATAGCAACCCGGAGTGGGATCCCAGGGCCCAGGCCCTGGTAAAATCGTGAGTACACGAAATCCGAACACACCTACGCGCCCAGGATTACTAAGGTGTAATATTTTAACTTGCGCCATACTTTGTGCAGCCCGGCGAGGTCTCGCACCGAACAGTCCTCATCGGAGGATTCTCTGAGCTCAGATGCCTTGGAGAGCGAGACGCCTCCGGAGGCCCCTTCCCCGAAGCCTGGGCATGACACCGAGGTGTCGCCTCGGCAGGACCCAGACCAGGGAGGGCACACCTCTGGGGCCGGATACACGGGAGCAATGGTTCCCATGAACGTCGACGGCGGGGGCGATCTTAGATTCGTCCCGCAGCCGGACACGGTCCTGGAGACCTTTGAAGCTCCAGGATCAGGCAGGCAGCCCCCCTTGATGGAAGGAGGCGAGCCTGCTCCGCCAACAACCTTTGTCGAAGCAGAGTTGCAGGGCGGCCTATCGATAGCGCTGAAGAGTGCGTCCATCGTCGATGAACATCACGCCCTTATGGGTGCGGTGATTGAAAAGATTCAGTCCGCTGAGAGCGGACCGAATGATTCCTGCATTAGCCTTATAAAAGTCTTTGAGGTATGTCTTATGAACCTTTGAAGATTGTCATAGTATGAACAGTAGCCCCTGATGCACTGTCCGGTGAAAGAGAGAACCAGACAGGGGATCAAATTTCCGCTTCGCAGGAGACTCAGTTAATGACATATATCTCTTTGTTTGAAAACAAGCGTCTATAGCGACGACCGCCTCTCATACTGCGGAAGTGTCCAGACTGAAGCAGAGTCTAGAGCGGGCCAAAGAAGAACTTGGCCGAGTGAAGAAGCAGTTGGAGGACAAGCAAGGTATGTCGAAACCTTTGATAAGTTAAGCACAAATGAGTAGTTGTGCCTGATGAAATTATTTGTATTGTGTGCTCTAGGAGCAAATGCCGAAATTGAGGCGCTAAAGAAGGCTGTGGCTGAAGCCGACAAGAAAGCTGCCGCGGAGCAGGCTCTTCGCGAGACGCACGAGGCCAGGGTCATTGAAGCTGAACGAGAGCTCTAGGAGGCCGTGAAGAAAAGCGAGACCTTGGAGCAGAGTCTAGCAGGGAAAGAATCCGAACTCGCCCAGGCTCTCCAAGCCGCAAATGATGTTCGGGAGGAAGCCCGAGGTGCTCTGAAGGACATTCAGGAGGCGAGGAGGATTGCGGCTGGTAAGGATTTTTTACTCAAAGCGATTTTTATGTATAAACAGGAGAAATTCAAAGTGAAAAATTGAATTCTTGTTTCTCCAGGGGCAGTTGCGGACCTGCCATGCAGCATATCTGATGCTGCTCAATTCTACCGGGCTGAGGAGAAGAAGTCTGTGGAAAAGCATTTCTGGTCGCAGTATTTGGCGCCGAATTATCCGGTGCCCTTTGTCGATCAGTTGAAGCAGCTGATCGAACTGCACTAGGAGGCCGAACTAACCATGAAGGACTTAGTTGTCCGGCTGCCGCTGAGCCAATTCCAAGCAGTTACTTCGGGCTCGTGAAGCGGATTGTTGGTGCTTGCCCTCGGATCGAAGTCATTAAGCGGTCGCTCTATATAGAAGGTGCACGCATGGCATTTGCCAATGCGAAAGTGCACTGGGGGAAGCTTGATGCTGAAAAGCTGATGCATGAGGGACCACCGGAGGGTAAGGGGCACCGCAAGCCCGAATTATATTATGATGGTGTCCTGAAAGGAGCCCGCGTTGTGGCGGAGCAATGTATCAAAGACATTATATTTCCCTGAAGACAGTCATGCTGTCCCTTGTAATGCGGAACACTGGCACTATTATTATTTATTGCCTGTTATATGAAAGTTTTTTCTTCCTGTGCGGCCGTTTTGATATATATGAATCCTGAGAGTTGGCCAGTCGTTGGCTTCTGCCCCCATGTAGAAAGTACCGGGGTGTTCGGGACATACCTGAACACTCTTTATCCCATTTTTGGGTCCTTGAAGGAGGTGTTCATAACAGCGAACCAGGCAATCGGACTATAGGGCTTTATCACTCTCACTTAGCCATAGGAATTCGAGTATGGTAGGCGCAGACCCTGGTGTTCGGAAGACCGTACGAGGGGCTCTAACAGTGCCTAATCAGAAGACCGATCCGTCGCACTCTGCATTTGTTATGGCATTATGCGGAATAAATCCTTAAAGATTTTACAACCTCTCGAACAGCTGACCAGCTCTCGTCGTATCATGACAGTGAGTTTTCGGCTTTCTCTACTGAGGTGCTTGTCCGGAAGAACCGGGACACAATCGCAGTAGTTCTCCCAGCGCTACCTTAGCCGATGGAGCGGAACGTAAGGTACCAAAACATGGGAGCTGGGCAAACCCAACTAATGACCCAAGACATGATTCGGAGCTGATGCATATAGTGCTATAAGTTCGGGGTGCCGAGTGACTAAGAAGGTGGCCGGACTTTGTTGCCATATTATGAGTACAATGAAGCCCCTGGCATAGTAAGGCATGACACTATGTGCGGGTGCCGTTATGACGAAAAAGGCGTCAATGAGGAATGACGGCCAGTAAGTGTCATATAGTTCTAGGTGTTGTAGTGGAGTGACACGTTTATGCGTATGAGTACGGTTTATGCTATGAAAGGAGGTATGCTGGCGGAACCTGTTGCGACCGGACGGGAGGAAGCTGTGTGCGGATCCGAAGTGTATCCGGACTGTCTTCTTGGGGAACACTTGTGTATTCCCTCTTTGTGCGTCCGAGCTGATTCCATGTCGCCAGTCCTGTTCTTCGCAAAAGTGAGCCTGCAAAGAAAACAAAAATGCTTAGAGGCATTTGCGTGTCATAGGGTGGTTGAACCGCGGGGCCCTTCCCTAGCTTATGCCGGAGTGCTTGATTGGAGCCTGGTCGAGCCGGGCTTTCATGCCGTAAAGTAGCTCGGACTCGTTTGTTGGTGTCCGGGGGGTTGGCTGTCGAATCGAGGTTCGATAGAAAGGCACAACTCGCCACCTCAGTGACGGTATACTTTCCAGTGTCAGGGTGGAGTTCGGCCTTGCCCATAATTGTGACTATGTCACGTGGGTTTGGCATGGTGTGGTACCGTGTTGAATCGAGCCAACGCGGTTCATCCGGGTAGTATATAATAGTTACTGTATAAGGGGACAATGCCGAAGACTTACTCTTCGGTATGGTGTTTGTTTGGTGATCCGAAGACAACCTCCAGGGTGGTGGGCCTGCAAAACTTGGCCTTTACACCTGGAACGACATCTTTGAGAAGATGTTTTTAGTGGGTTTGATCCTCGAGCGATCAATACCTAGCTGGTGCACTGTGTCCTGGCGCAGCAAGTTTGGGCTGCTGTTTATGCCAATAGGGGCTCGTGTGAGGTGGAACCCACCAACTATTGGGTCGATGGTAAGTGCAATTGAATTGCCGTGGTTGAAATCAGCTGGACGGTCTGTGTGATCAGAGATGATCGGTCGTATTTTTGTACCGTGGGGTGACTTGTATTGTTGAGTCGGCGTCTCGAGGAGTACACATTCGTTCCCTTGTTGGTTTGCGGAGAATTTTTATTTACCTCATAATGTTTGATGGTTTGGACTCCTCGTTGTCTTCATAGCTTTGAGACCCCTTTTTATTGTTTCCGGCGCGCGAGCGGCCAGTTTGTTTTGAAGATCTGGCATTCTCTATTGGTATGATTGGCTATCGTTCTAGGGGTACCATGAATTTGACATGGTTGGTCGAGTATGCTGCCCGGGCCGGATGGGCCTGTATTGTTCTCTTTCTGCTGATTGGACTGGGAGCCGCGGAATCCTGCATTGACTGCCGTGTCTTGGGCGTCATCATTATTTTTTTGACGCTTATGTCTGTTGCGTCGAGGTTTATGGATGCTGCCTCACATTTCCTGCGTATTGCCCCGGACCATGATGTATTGGTGTCGGGGCGTGGGCTTTGGGACCTCCTCCTCAAGTTGAGGTAGCAACTTGTCCTTTGGGTAGCCTTTGGTGGGGCGCTCGAGTCCACATTCCTCGGCTGCCAGGACCTCAGTCCATCTGTCTGTGAGCAGATCTTGATCAGCTTGGAGCTGTTGCTACTTCTTTTTCAGGCTTCTTGCAGTGGCCATAAGCTGGCGCTTGAAGCGCTCCTTCTCTACGGGATCCTCAGGCACGCCGAATTCATCATCGCTGAGGCTCACCTCGTCTTCGGAGGGGGGGGGCATGTAGTTGTCCTCCTCCAAGTATCCGTCCGTCGCCTCTTCATCTAGGCTAACCTGCCCGTCTTCCTGTCCGGCCTGCTCGAAGGCAGGATGATCGGGATTGTATTCATCTTCGGCACCATCCGGATTATTTTCGTTTCCTATGCCGGTACTGCTGTGCAGGGCTTAGAGCGGTGCCGATGACGCCCATGCTTTGATTTATTCCTTAAGGGGTTATCCTCTATTGCCTCATCACCGTTGGTTTCTTTGGGAGTGTCCACCATATATATATATATCATACGAGGAGGTGGCTATCCTTCCTGTTCTTCTCCTGCATCATCGTCCACACCGTCGATGTTTTCGGAGTCGAAGTCAAGCACGTCGGTTAAATCATCGACAGTGGCAATGAAGTGGGTGGTGGGTGGGTAACGAATTTCCTCGTCGCCTCCTTCCCACTCGAGCCGGATGATGTCTACTACACAACCTTCTTCTTGTAGACGTTGTTGGGCCGGCAAGTGCACATGTTTGTAGGACGGTAGCAAATTTCCCTCTAGTGGATGACCTAAGGTTTATCAGTCCTTAGGAGGCGTAGGATGAAGATGGTCTCTCTCAAATAACCCTGCAACCAAATAACAAAGAGTCTCTTGTGTCCCCAACACACCCAATACAATGGTAAATTGTATAGGTGCACTAGTTCGGCGAAGAGATGGTGATACAAGTGCAATATGGATAGTAGATATAGGTTTTTGTAATATGAAAATATAAAAACAGCAAGGTAACTAATGATAAAAGTGAGCATAAACAGTATTGCAATGATAGGAAACAAGGCCTAAGGTTCATACTTTCACTAGTGCAAGTTCTCTCAACAATAATAACATAGATAGATCATATAACAATCCCTCAACATGCAACAAAGGGTCACTCCAAAGCCACTAATAGCGGAGAACAAATGAAGAGATTATGGTAGGGTACGAAACCACCTCAAAGTTATTCTTTCGGATCAATCTATTCAAGAGTTCATACTAGAATAACACATTAAGACACAAATCAACCAAAACCCTAATGTCACCTAGATACTCCATTGTCACCTCAAGTATCCATGGGCATGATTATACGATATGCATCACACAATCTCAGATTCATCCAACCAACACAAAGTACTTCAAAGAGTGCCCCGAAGTTTCTACCGGAGAGTCAAGAAAACATGTGCCAACCCCTATGCATAGGTTCATGGGCGGAATCCGCAAGTTGGTCACCAAAACATACATCAAGTGGCACGTGATATCCCATTGTCACCACAGATAAACACGGCAAGACATACATCAAGTGTTCTCAAATAAAGACTCAATCCGATAAGATAACTTCAAGAGGGAAACTCAATTCATCACAAGAGAGTAGAGGTGGGAGAAACATCATAAGATCCAACTATAGCAAAGCTCGCGATACATCAAGATTGTGCCATAGAGAGAACACGAGAGAGAGAGAGATCAAACACATAGCTACTGGTACATACCCTCAGCCCCGAGGGTGAACTACTCCCTCCTCGTCATGGATAGCGCCGGGATGATGAAGATGGCCACCGGTGATGGGTTTCCCCTCCGGCAGGGTGCCGGAACGGGCTCCTAAGATGTTTTTGGTGGCTACAGAGGCTTGCGGCGGCGAAACTCCCGATCTATCTTGATATTCGATGGTTTTTGGGTACGTAGGCTTATATAGGTGAAAGAAGTCGGTCGGGAGGTGCTCGAGGGGCCCATGAGACAGGGGGGCGCCCCTATCTCCTGGCCCCCTCGAGGATCTTCTGAGGTGAACTCCAAGTCTCCAGGATCATATTCTTCCAAAAAATCACGCTGCCGAAGGTTTCATTCCGTTTGGACCTCCGTTTGATATTCCTTTTCCTCAAAATACTAAAAGAGGCAATAAAACAGCAATATGGGCTGGGCCTCCGGTTAATAGGTTAGTCCCAAAAGTAATACAAAAGTGTATAATAAAGCCCGTAATTATTCAAAACAGATAATAATATAGCATGAATGCTTCATAAATTATAGATACGTTGGAGACGTATCACCATCCCCAAGCTTAATTCCTACTCGTCCTCGAGTAGGTGAATGATAAAAGAAAGAATTTATGAAGTGTGAATTCTAGAAGGTGCACAAGTTTGATCAATGATAATTTCAATCACGTTTTCTAGCATGATAATATGTCATAACAGTAGTTCATCTCATAAAACTTCTCACGATAAAGTAACAAGCAATTCACATGTCAAAGCATAGACCATAAAAATTCTTGAAAACTAGCAAACTTCATTCTCAGTCATCAAACAATTGCAATTCATCTTATTTTCAGGAATAGCAAACTCCACATACTCAACTATCATATAGTCTTCTACAATTGCTAACACTCACACAATACTAATGGTTATGGAGTTTCAATCAGACACCGAGAAAGATAGGGGCTTATAGTGTTGCCTCCATCCGTATTCACCTTTGGGTGATGTCAACAATAATAGTTCATGCTAACTTACATCCAATTGGATATATATATCAGGATCTTTCCAACACGAGGTGCTTGCCAAAGGATAAAATGAAAAAGGGAAAGGTGAAGATCACCTTGACTCAAGCAAAAAGTAAAAGACATAAAGTAAAAGATAGGCCCTTCGCAGAGGGAAGCAGAGGTTGTCATGCGCTTTTAGGGTTGGATGCACAAAATCTTAATGGGAATGAATGTCACTTTATATTGCCACTTGTATATGGACCTTTATTATGCAGTTTGTCGCTTTTATTGCTTCCATAACAAGATCGTATAAAGCTATTTTCTTCACACCAAAAGATCATACATATTTAGAGAGCAATTTTTATTGCTTGCACCGATGACAACTTACTTGAAGGATCTTACTCAATCCATAGGTAGGTATGGTGGACTCTCATGGCAAAACTGGGTTTAAGGATGTTTGGAAGCACAAGCAGTATCTCTACTTGGTGCAAGGAATTTTGGTTAGCATGAGGGGGAAAGGCAAGCTCAACATGTTTGAATGATCCATGACAATATACGTTAACTGAGATGTCGGAAAACATAACCCATTATGTTGTCTTCCTTGTCCAACATCAACTCTTTAGCATGTCATACTTAATGAGTGCTCCCAATTATAAAAGATGTCTAGGGTAATATATTTATATGTGAAATCTCTCTTCCTTCAATATTCTTTCATGAATTGTTCAAATGACCAATACAATGCTTGCTAACCTTCAATAAATTTACAACCTCTACTTCTTAGATGTGAAGTCATTACTCCCCATGGGATAAGCAAATGAAACATATTTAATTTCAGATTTATGACAATCTACTCATTCAACCATTTACTCATAGGATATAAGTGAAGCACACGAGTAAATGAAAAACTACTCCAAAAAGATATAAGTGAAGATCAATGAGTAGCTAAATAATCATGTAACTATAGGAAGACTCTCTCTCATTTAAGAATTTAAGATCTTGGTATTGTATTCAAACATCAAGCAAAACAAAATAAAATGACATTGCAAGGATAGCACAACTCATGTGAAGAAGCAAAAACTTAGGCTCAACCGATACTAACCGATAATTGTTGAAGAAGAAAGGGGGATGCCTACCTGGGCATCCCCAAGCTTAGATGCTTGAGACTTCTTGAAATATTGCCTTGGGGTGCCTTGGGCATCCCCAAGCTTGAACTTTTGTGTCTCCTTAATTCCTCTCGTATCATGGTTTCTCTTTTTCTCAAAAGCTTCATCCACAACAAACTAAACAAGAACTCGTGAGTTAGGTTAGTATAAACCAATGCAAAACCTTATCATTTTCTACTGTAACAAATCACTAAAATTATTATTCAACATTTCATACTAAATGCCTCTGCATATTTAATACTCCTATCCTCAAATAGAATCATTAAACAAGCAAACATATGCAAACAATGCAAACATAACAGCAATCTGCCAAAATAGTACAGTCTGTAAAGAATGCAAGAGTTTCAATACTTCCCTAACTCCAAAAATTATGAAATAAAATTCCCACTGTATTAAATTTATCAGAGCTTAATATGCAAAAAGTTTCAACATTATACCATTCTCTGACTTTTCTAGGGAATTTTTGCAACAGCGGTAAACTTCTTGTTTTCAAACAGCAACATGTATACTAGCAAAATAAGCATGGCAAAGGCTATCCTGGACTTCTTTATTGAAATTAAAGATGCAAAACATTATCCTAAATAACAGAGAGCAAATATTAACAAAATAAAATGACGCTCCAAGCAAAACACATATCATGTGGTGAATCAAAATATAGCTCCAAGTAAATTTACCGATGAACAAAGACGAAAGAGGGGATGCCATCTGGGGCATCCCCAAGCTTAGGCTCTTGGTTGTCCTTGAATATTACCTTGGGGTTCCTTGGGAATCCCCAAGCTTAGGTTCTTACCACTCCTTATTCCATAGTCCATCGAATCTTTACCCAAAACTTGAAAACTCCACAACACAAAACTCAACAGAAAACTCGTAAGCTCCGTTAGTATAAGAAAATAAAACCACCACTTAGGTACTGTAATGAACTCATTCTAAATTCATATTGGTGTAATATATACTTTATTCTAACTTCTCTATGGTTCATACCACTTAATACTAGCCATAGATGCATCAAAATAAGCAAACAACACATAGAAAACAGAATCTGTCAAAAACAGAACAGTCTGTAGTAATATGTATCAAACATATACTTATGGAACTCCAAAAATCCTACCAAATTAGGAAATTCTAAGAAATTCATGTACCAATCCAGAGCAAAAAGAATCAGGTCAGAAGCTCGTTTATGTGAATTAACAAAACTAATTTACTGGGTGAAAAAGTTTCTGATTTTCAGCAGGATCAACACAACTATCACCGTAAGCTATCCCAAAGGTTTTACTTGGCACTTTATTGAAACAAAAGCTATAAAACATGATTACTACAGTAGCATAATCATGTGCACACACAAAAATAGTAAGGATAAATATTGGGTTTTCTCCCAACAAGCGCTTTTCTTGAATGCCTTTCTAGCTAGGCATGATGATGACAATGATGCTCACAAAAAAGATAAGAATTGAAACATAACGGGAGCATCATGAAGCATATGACTAGCACATTTAATCCTAACCCACTTCCTATGCATAGGGATTTTGTGAGCAAACAACTTATGGGAACAATAATCAACTAGCATAGGAAGGTAAAACAAGCATAGCTTCAAAACCTGAAGCACATAGAGAGGAAACTTGACATTGTTGCAATTCCTACAAGCATATGTTCCTCCCTCATAATAATTTTCAGTAGCATCATGAATGAATTCAACAATATAACCAGCACCTAAATCATTCTTTTCATGATCTACAAGCATAGAAAATTTACTACTCTCCACAAAAGCAAAATTCTTCTCATGAATAATAGTGGGAGCAAACTCAACAAAATAATTATCATGTGAGGCATAATCCAATTGAAAACTAAAATCGTGATGACAAGTTTCATGGTTATAATTATTCTTAATAGCATACAAGTCATCACAATAATCATCATAGATAGCAACTTTGTTCTCATAATCAATTGGAACCTCTTCCGAAATAGTGGAATCATCACTCAATAAAGTTGACACTCTTCCGAACCCACTTTCATCAATATAATCATCATAAATAGGAAGCATGCTTTCATCATAACAAATTTGCTCATCAAAACTTGGGGGACTAAACATATCATCTTCATCAAACATAGCTTCCCTAATCTTGTGGCTTTGCATATCATTAGCATCATGGATATTCAAGGAATTCATACTAACAACATTGCAATCATGCTCATCATTCAAAGATTTAGTACCAAGCATTTTAATGCACAAAGCATTTTAATGCATTCTTCTTCTAGCAATTGAGCACAATTTTCCTTTCCATCATACTCAAGAAAGATATTAAAAAGATGAAGCGAATGAGACAAACTCAATTCCATTTTTTTGTAGTTTTCTTTTATAAACTAAACTAGTGATAAAACATGAAACAAAAAGATTCGATTGCAAGATCTAAAGATATACCTTCAAGCACTCACCTCCCTGGCAACATCGCCAGAAAAGAGCTTGATGTCTACTACACAACCTTCTTCTTGTAGACGTTGTTGGGCCTGCAAGTGCACAGGTTTGTAGGACGGTAGCAAATTTCCCTCTAGTGGATGACCTAAGGTTTATCAATCCGCAGGAGGCATAGGATGAAGATGGTCTCTCTCAAACAACCCTACAACCAAATAACAAAGAGTCTCTTGTGTCCCCAACACACCCAATACAATGGTAAATTGTATAGGTGCACTAGTTCGGCGAAGAGATGGTGATACAAGTGCAATATGGATAGTAGATATAGCTTTTTGTAATATGAAAATATAAAAACAGCAAGGTAACTAATGATAAAAGTGAGCGTAAACGGTATTGCAATGATAGGAAATAAGGCCTAAGGTTCATACTTTCACTAGTGCAAGTTCTCTCAACAATGATAACATAGATAGATCATATAACAATCCCTCAACATGCAACAAAGGGTCACTCCAAAGCCACTAATAGCGGAGAACAAACGAAGAGATTATGGTAGGGTACGAAACCACCTCAAAGTTATTCTTTCGGATCAATCTATTCAAGAGTTCACACTAGAATAACACATTAAGACACAAATCAACCAAAACCCTAATGTCACCTAGATACTCCATTGTCACCTCAAGTATCCATGGGCATGATTATATGATATGCATCACACAATCTCAGATTCATCCAACCAACACAAAGTACTTCAAAGAGTGCGCCAAAGTTTCTACCGGAGAGTCAAGAAAACGTGTGCCAACCCCTATGCATAGGTTCCTGGGCGGAACCCGCAAGTTGGTCACCAAAACATACATCAAGTGGCACGTGATATCCCATTGTCACCACAGATAAACACAGCAAGACATACATCAAGTGTTCTCAAATAAAGACTCAATCTGATAAGATAACTTCAAGAGGGAAACTCAATTCATCACAAGAGAGTAGAGGGGGGAGAAACATCACGAGATCCAACTATAATAGCAAAGCTCGCGATACATCAAGATCGTGCCATAGAGAGAACACGAGAGAGAGAGAGAGAGAGAGAGATCAAACACATAGCTACTGGTACATACCCCCGAGGGTGAACTACTCCCTCCTCATCATGGATAGCGCCGGGATGATGAAGATGGCCACCGATGATGGGTTCCCCCTCCGACAGGGTGCCGGAACGGGCTCCCGAGAGGTTTTTGGTGGCTACAGAGGCTTGCGGCGGCAGAACTCCCGATCTATCTTGATATTCGATGGTTTTTGGGTACGTAGGCTTATATAGGTGAAAGAAGTCGGTCGGGAGGTGCTCGAGGGGCCCACGAGACAGGGGGGCACGCCTAGTAGGGGGGCACCCCCGTATCTCCTGGCCCCCTCGAGGATCTTCTGACGTGAACTCCAAGTCTCCAGGATCATATTCTTCCAAAGAATCACGCTGCCGAAGGTTTCATTCCATTTGGACTCCGTTTGATATTCCTTTTCCTCGAAATACTAAAACAGGGAATAAAACAACAATATGGGCTGGGCCTCCGGTTAATAGGTTAGTCCCAAAAGTAATATAGAAGTGTATAATAAAGCTCGTAATCATTCAAAACAGATAATAATATAGCATGAATGCTTCATAAATGATAGATACGTTGGAGACGTATCACCGGATATAGTTCGGCCAAGAGTCTCCTGATAAAGAGAGAGACCTTAATGAGTTCAGCATGTCGCTGAAGGGTGAGTGCTGAAAGATATCCGCAGTGGTGAACTCCATTACCAGAGCCCAATCGGATTCGATGGGCCCGGGTGCGTACGGTTCGGAACCTACATCCGGACGCAAGTCCGGGGGTCCGGTGACATAGATTTCCTTGGAGGTGGAATCTGTGTTCGGCTGTACCGCCGATGAGTATGCGGCATCCGGGGCGGGGTCCATCCCTTCAACCTCAGACTATGCAATCTGCCCCGGATTTAGGTCCAGAGCTACTGCAGGTGCGATATCCCGAATATTGTCTGACAACAGATCTAAGCCGTGCTCATGGTGACTATTCTGCGCTCCTGGCGCAGGCCTGAATCCGTTGAAGATCAAGTCTCTGCAGATATCAGCCATGTAGTTCAAGTTTCCGAACCTGACCTGATGGCCATGGGCGTAGCTGTCGATCTGCTCCAGATGGCCAAGCGAATTGGCCCGCAGTGCGAAGCCGCCGAACACGAAGATCTGACCGGGGAGAAAAGTCTTACCCTAGACTGTGTTGTTATTGATTGAAGGAGCCATCGAGCCTTGCTGTGACGACACAGAGGAACTCTCAATGAAATCACCAATGTCGGTGTCAAAACCGGCGGATCTCGGGTAGGGGGTCCCGAACTGTGTGTCTAAGGCTAATGGTAACAGGAGGCAGGGGACACGATGTTTTACCCAGGTTCGGGCCCTCTCGATGGAGGTAATACCCTACTTCTTGCTTGATTGATCTTGATGATATGAGTATTACAAGAGTTGATCTACCACGAGATCGTAGAGGCTAAACCCTAGAAGCTAGCCTATGATTATGGTTGTTGTTGTCCTACGAACTAAACCCTCCGGTTTATATAGACATCGGAGGAGGCTAGGGTTACACAGAGTCGGTTACAAAGAAGGAGATCTAACATCCGGATCACCAAGCTTGTCTTCCACACAAAGGAGAGTCCCATCCAGACACGGGACGAAGTCTTGAGTCTTGTATCTTCACGGTCCAACAGTCCGGCCAAAGTATATAGTCCGGCTGTCCGGATACCCCCAAATCCAGGACTCCCTCAATGTGCATTACCGAGAGGGCCCAGAGATACCTCTCCGATACACGGAATGAAAAATCCTAATCTTGATGTATGCCAACCCAACAAACACCTTCGGAGACACTAGTAGAACATCTTTATAATCACCCATTTAGGTGGCATTTGGTTCACTGGCTATCCCTTAGTGCGACAGGGATAGCCAGATTTTTCAGGGATACCACTCATTTGGTTAGATGGCGAAGATGGCTGGGGATAGCCAGATGCCTTAGAATATTCCACTGAAATCTGGTTGATGGGAGCCGCGAGATTTTGGCGGATGGTGGCAACCACCCTCGCGCGTAGCCTGCCATGCCCACGAAATGTTATCATTTCTTTCTCTGAACCCTCGAACAGAACATCTCCTCGCCGTGCTGCTTCGCATGAGTGGTGATGGCCGCCGGCCAAATCTCCGCTGCGGGTAGCTGGTGCCTCCTTGCATTGACATCCCATCCAGTCCTCAAGGTGCCGCTATCATAGGTTGCATATTCTGGAGTTTGTTGTGTCAGTATACTAGATCTCGAGGTGTTCATGTGTTGGATCTTCACGCTACAAGCAAATATTCTGGTATGTGTGTACTTTCACACATGTGAGTAGCTTGACGTATAAAAGGATGCATCCGTCTTTCTTCAGCAAATATGTGCATACATGCGTGACATAATTGATGCACGCTTGTGTATATAGCTTTACTATCTTGACACATATACATATTCGCCTAATTTATACACGATAATATTGTTTGACAACCCATGTGCCAATGTGAGGTAATTTTTGGCTGGGAATACGAGAATAAACTGAGTTAGAGAAACAATAATTTTGTATGCAAAGAGGTAATCTCACCAACTCATAGAAAAAGGCTTGTAAATAAAAAATAAAGTCATCTAAACAACCATCCAGTTATCCATGAAACCAAACAAAGAAACATGGCTATCCATCTACCTCTCATCCTTACAGCCAAACAAGCAAAACTGGTTATCCCCAACCACGTGGTTAGGGCTATCCTCAGCCAATCCCTCACCGCCCTCAAACCAAACGCCACCTTACATTGTGACGTTTGATAGCACACAACGTGTTCCTCCGGTATTCGGGAGTTGCATAATCTCATAGTCTGAGGAACATGTATAAGTCACGAAGAGAGCAATAGCAATGAAACTATAATGATCATAATGCTAAGCTAACAAACGGGTCATGTCCATCACATCATTCTCCTAATGATGTGATCCCGTTCATCAAATGACAACACATGTCTATGGTTAGGAAACATAACCATCTTTGATTAACGAGCTAGTCCAGTAGAGGCATACTAGGGACAATATGTTTTGTCTATGTATTCACACATGTACTAAGTTTCCGGTTAATACAATTCTAGCATGAATAATAAACATTTATCATGATATAAGGAAATAAATAATAACTTTTTTTATTGCCTCTAGGGCATATTTCCTTCAGTCTCTCGCTTGCACTAGAGTCAATAATCTAGTTCACATCGCCATGTGATTTAACACCAAATAGTTCACATCTGTATGTGATTAACACCCATAGTTCACATTGCCATGTGACCAACACCTAAAGGGTTTACTAGAATCAATAATCTAGTTCACATCGCTATGCAATTAACACCCAAAGAGTACTAAGGTGTTATCATGTTTTGCTTGTGAGAGAAGTTTAGTCAACGAGTCTGTCACATTCAAAGCCGTATGTATTTTGCAAATATTCTATGTCTACAATGCTCTGCATGGAGCTACTCTAGCTAATTGCTCGCACTTTCAATATGTATCCAGATTGAGACTTAGAGTCATCTGGATCGGTGTAAAAGTTTGCCTCGATGTAACTCTTTACGATGAACTCTTTATCACCCCCATAACCGAGAAACATTTCCTGACCGCTATACAATGATCCACTCCTCGATCACTATCGTACCCCCTTGCCAAAGTCATAGCAAGGCACACAACTAGTCTGGTACATAGCATGGCATACTTTATAGAACCTATGACTGAGGCACAGGGAATAACTTTCATTCTCTTTCTATCTTCTGTCCTGGTCGGGCTTTGAGTCTTACTCAACTTTACACCTTGAAATACAGACAAGAACTCCTTCTTTGACTGATCCATTTTGAACTCTTTCAAAAACTTGTCAAGGTATATACTCATTGAAAAATATTATCAAGCATCTTGATCTATCTTATAGATCTTGATGCCCAATATGTAAGGAGCTTCACCGAGGTCTTTCATTGAAAAACTCTTATTCAAGTATCCCTTTATGCTATCCAGAAATTCTATATCATTTCCAATCAACAATATGTCATCCACATATAATATTAGAAATGCTACAAAGCTCCCACTTACTTTCTTGTAAATACAGGCTTCACCGCAAGTCTGTATAAAACTATATGCTTTGATCATACTATCAAAGCGTTTATTCCAACTACAAGAGGCTTGCACCAGTCCATAAATTGATCGCTGGAGCTTGCACACTTTGTTAGCACCCTTTGGATCGACAAAACCTTCTGGCTGTATCATATACAACTCTTCTTTAAGAAATATCCATATAAGGACTATAGTTTTGGACATCCATTTGCCAGATTTCATAAAATATGGCAACTGCTAACATGATTCGGATGGATTTAAGCATCGCTACAGTTGAGAAAATCTCATTGTAGTCAACACCTTGAACTTGTTGAAAACCTTTTTGCCACAAGTTGAGCTTTGTAGATGGTAACACTGCTATCAATGTCCGTCTTCCTCTTGAAGATCCATTTATTTAATATGGCTTGCCGATCATCGGACAAGTCCACCAAAGTCCACACTTTGTTCTCATACATGGCTCCCATCTCAGATTTCATGGCCTCAAGCCATTTCGTGGAATCTGGGCTCATCATCGCTTCCTCATAGTTCATAGGTTCATCATGGTCTAGTAACATGACTTCCAGAATAGGATTACCATACCACGCTGGTGCGGACCGTACTCTGGAAGACCTACAAGGTTCTGTAATAACTTGATCTGAAGTTTCATGATCATCATCATTAACTTCCTCACTAATTAGTGTAGGAATCACTGGAACTGATTTCTGTGATGAACTACTTTCCAAAAAGGGAGAAGGTACAATTACCTCATCAAGTTTCTACTTTCCTCCCACTCACTTCTTTCGAGAGAAACTCCTTCTCTAGAAAGGATCCATTCTTAGCAACGAAGATTTTGCCTTCGCATCTGTGATAGAAGGTGTACCCAATAGTTTCCTTTGGGTATCCTATGAAGACGCACTTCTCCGATTTGGGTTCGAGCTTATCAGGTTGAAGCTTTTTCATATAAGCATTGCAGCCCCAAACTTTAAGAAACGACAACTTTTGTTTCTTGCCAAACCATAGTTCATAAGGTCTCCTCTCATTGGATTTTGATGGTGCCCTATTAAAGTGAATGCAGTTGTGTTGTAGGGTGGAACCCTAGATGGAGATCTTTCACGAATTGGAGGGGAAATCCCTAATAACACGAAGAACACGAAGAACACAAGAGAGGGGAGACACTCAAATGGACTAGATCCAATCACACATATGCTAGATCCAATCACACATATACTAGATCCAAGAACACACAAGAGGTCACAATGAATCCAAGAACAACAAAGGAAATATACAAGGTACTAGTTCATCCCAATCCTATGAGGAGAGAGGTCTTGTGATCCTATGATGGGGATCCTTCTCCAAGAGGAGGGCTTGATCTCCAAGAGGAACTTCTCCAAGAGGAGGCCTTGATCTCCAAGAGGTGCTTCTCCCAAGAGGAGGTCTAGATCTCCAAGAGGAGGAAGATGAGCAAAGCTCTCTCAATATCTCACATATACTTTTCTATCCCTCTAATGAGCTAGGGAAGGGGTATATATAGTCTAGGGACGAAATAGAGGGGAGAGGGGGATACAAGGGTTAAATGCCCAAAATGCACGCAGGCATATTTGAAGTGGTGCGGGCACCCGGGGTCAAACCAGTCGGGCACCCGGACCGGTCAGGGGCGTCGGTTGGAGGAGGACCGGGCACCCGGGGCGGGGCTGGTTGCTGGCGCGGGGTAGGCCAGGCACCGGGGGTGAGAGCCCGGGCACCCGGGGCGAGCTGGGCTGGCTCAGGCAGGAGGCCGGGCACCCGGGCCCAAGTGGCCGGGCACCCGGGGTGCGGCCCAAGCGCTGGCTGGGCGAAGGCCGGGCACCCAGGGCATTGGGGCCGGGCACCCAGGCCAGGCTGGGGCGACTCCCAGGCGGTGGCCAGGCGCCCAGGGGCGACGCGGCCGAGCACCCGGGGTGTCCAGGGGACTTGGTCCCTCCCGCGGCTTCGTGTCTGGGAACTCCATCTCCTCGCATGTCTTGATGCTTCCCCTTCTTGGATCTCCAGTGAACTTGGTGGTTCCTCCGTGCTTCCTTGTGACGATCTCCCAAGTACCTAAGAATGCATAACGTCTCCGTTTGAGGTAGAACCCGACTCTCGTGTGAATCCGAAAGAAACTCGAAGAGGAAAGAGTTAACCTTGGTTTCAACGATGCGTGCACGTTCTCTTGTCATTGGTCCTTGAGGTGCTTGACGAGTTGTAGTAGAGTCCATGGGGATGACGTAGGGATGCTCCACATCATCTCCCCCCTTGGGAGAGATCCGTCCACGGATCGTGATCTTCATCACCATGGGAAAGAGAGGGCATCGTAGTGTAGAAGTTGACAACCACCAAGTACTCATCATGATGAAGCTTGAAATGGGCACTCTCCAATGTCGCGCCGTCTAGTGATTCCTTCAAAAGGAACAAGTAGGGCAAACACTTGGAAAAACAAATGCGGTTAGCGTTAGAGCAAAACCGAGCATTCAAGAGGTGATTCACCAAACAAGTGTCTTCATCAAGTATAGCATGTGGTGTGACAAGGGATTGTGACATGTCATGTAAGCACATAAATTGAGCACAATCAAGGACATCATGGAAACAAGCATGTAAATGTGAGGTAAAGATGCTAAAACGGTTGACAAGAGAACAAGCATCAACCTCAAGTTCATAGAAATCATGCATAAGACTCTCAATGAATGGTGTATGGTACGCATAAGAAGCATTCACAACACCAAATAAGAGAAGATGTCTAAACACTTGGGGTAAGTGCAAGACAATCCGAGCATAATGTGCATATGTTGTAGTAAAGAAAGTGTGGCACTCAACACAAATGATATAGCAATTGTTCATCATGTGTGAGGCAATCAAGGCAAGCAAGTAGCAATCAATGGGACATGGCATATGTGAAGGAATGACATTGTTGCAACCAAACATGTGATAGGAGCAAGTAATCCAAGAATTGGATGCAACATGAGAAAGCATAGAAATCAAGTCGTGCAAACTAGTGGAGCTAAGATGCAACACACTAGAGGAACTCATGGCAATCATGTCATGTGAGCAAATAATAAGCATAGACAATGCACATGACATATCGCAAGCACGAACACAAAGCAAGATCAATGTATCATCATAAGCATGGGGCACATAGCAAACATGGCAATAATAAGCAATATCCCCACCAAGCTTGCAAATACACAAACACGTAGTAGAATCAATCATCATGTGTAATGCAAAGCATAGGTCACAAATGCATGGCAAAGGCATAGGAATGAGCATATCATGCAAAGTGAACATGGCAAGATGGGCATAGAATATGTAATGGACAATAGCCCATAGCCAACTGAGGGCCATGTAGAAGAAATGCGCGAAGTCTTTGCGCAAAGAGAGCAGTGGGAAAGACACTCCATGGAATCCCAAGTCATTGTTGCTCTTGAGAGCTCGCTTTGTCAACTCATGGGATTGTGAGGTTGACAAGTATTCATGGGTACCTACACAAAGGAGACACATACCAAAGAAAGTGTGTGCGTGGTAAATGTACACATCATCCATCATGATGTGTATGTGCATGTGAGTGTTAGCACAAGATAAGCATCGCTCAAAGAAATTTGAGGCATGATAGAGAAATATGTCATCCATCATGCAATGATAGTTATTGTGTTCAACATGATTGGGACGCAAATTATAGCAAGTGTGTGGCACAAAAATATCATTTTCATTCATGGATATCATATGGTGCACACAATCAAGGGAATTATGCAAAGAATGGGATGTAGCAAAATCTCCTAATGGGTATGAGGAAACTATGGGGGTCTCCTCATGAGCAATAGCGGAAGCATAATATGGAGAATATTGACAACATGGCAAACAATGCATTGCCGAAGCTAGGTGGTCATGGCATGGCATATGAGATAAATGATGCAAAGGGAGCATATCAATATCATCACAAGAAAAACAAATGCCAATAACCAAGGGCTTGCCATCTATGCCATATGTGCAAATTGGGTTTATGTTGATGGCATATGCATAGTCACTATGAAGAGATTGCAAATATGACATATTGTTGATCTCATGCATAGCATATGACAAGTCAAGTGGATTATCAAACATGATGTGACCTAGAGAATTGTCACAAGAAATCCTATGTAACATGGCATCACAACTAATAGACTCCACATGAGAATCATCATACTCATCATAAATGGGCAAATCATCACATGGGGAAATCGCACTAGCATGAAGCATGGAAATAGGTGGATCAAAATCATGCAAGCAATCAGTGTCAAGAATGTCCACTAGTGGGACTAGAGCATCACCTTCACCTTGTTCATTCCACTCAAGTGGTGTAGGTGAGGTGGCAAAGACCAAATGGTGGTCATCATCATCAACTTGATGGAACCATGTGGGGGGTGCATCATATTCCACCATGGCCATCGTCTTGTCCATAGGAAGGACGAAGTCATCGCGGATCGGCACATCATCATAAATGGGACCTAGCACCAAATGAGAAGACACAATAGAGGTAGAGGTTAAGTTGTTAGAAATCGAAATGGCCTCGCATGCACTATCAACTACCTCACTTTCTCTATGTGGTGGTGGCTCACTCACTCCCTCAAGGTAGGTGCACTCAGTGTCACATATGGTGGAGTCACTCAAATCACTCAAGTGGTGGTGTTGGTGGCTCTCCTCACATGGGAATCGTGGCAACTCATCATATATGGGGCTAGTGGTGAAGTCACACTCACTCTCAATATGGTGGCACAAGTCACTCAAGTCATCATATGTCGCCGTGGTCGAAGGGAAAATCCCATGCTCAACCATCTCGTCGTCGTCGCCGTGGATGAAGGCCGAAGATGGCACATCATCGCTCTCCTCCATGACCGAAGGGAAAATCCCATGCTCAATTATCTCGTCATCGTCGCCGTGGATGGCCTTGAGAACACTTGGCGAAGATGTCGAAGTGGTGGTAGTAGTCGTAGCTCCGTCTTGTTGGTGCTCATCTCGCGGTCTTCTCTTGTGCTCATGATGTTTGGCCATAGCTTGATGTAGAGCTTTTTGGGACTTGCAGGTGTATGCATCGCGAGCATCTTCATCTTGATGGTGTTGTAGTGCTTGAGCTCGATGACGTTCTGAAGATTGGCCACTTGAGCGTCGCTGCCTTGAAGATGACGAAGGGGAAGAAGACTTGTAGTTGGCCACCATGTCTCGTACTTGATTCCTTTGTTCGGCCAACTTGGTTTCGAGGTATTCCCTTATCCTTGCTTCGTTTTGGCGAATGTCGATGGCGAGTCGCTCAATGCCTTGCATTGCTCATTGTAGTCCGAAGATGGGCGTTTTGGTGATGTAGTTGTTTGCGCCGTCGTTGTCGTGGAAGACCGGAGATGAAATGCCTTGCCTATCCATCACAAGACTCGAGCAAATGTGAGTGGAAGAAAGGAAAGAACTAGACCAATGTACCTTATCCAATGTTGAAGATGGATCAATGATCACTCAAGAATGTAACAAGGAAATAGCACAATTGGTACCAGATTGTGTCAATTCTCACACCTACACAAGTAAGGCTTATGGTGGAGCTCGGTGAGGATAGTGGCACAAAAATTTGATGCAAAATGTTAGCAAGAGTCAATAATGTTGGAAAAGATTCACAAATTTGCAAGTGAAACAAGTAGACCAATAGCAATATGTGGCACACGGAAACACACGCATGGATAGATAAATGGGGTCGTGCAACCAAGGAATGATCACAAAATGTGGAATCCATGGAAAACGCTCGTGTTGCACAACTCAAGAGAGACGCTAGCACGATTGCTATAGGCGGATACGATACTTGTGCACAACCTATAAAATGCAAAATGTATGAGCCTTCGATCCCAAGTATGCTATGTGTATGATGTTCCCGAAGTTCTTCTCAAGATGATCCAAGATGATAGGATATGACAATCTTATTTGCAATGGTATGATGCTATGGCTCTTGCTTACAAGCTCTTTGCTCTCTTTTCCTTTTGCTTAAAAGCTTATTCTTTTTTTTGATATGGCCACTTATGCAAAATGCACAAACCAAGATAGCAATTTTTATATGCGGGAACGATCTTGTGACACAAGGGATGATATGATGATACCAATATGACACCAATATGATATGGTATGTATGCAATGGCAGGTGTAGATCAATGATCACTAATGTGCACAAGTAATGTTGCCGGCAATACTCAAATGGCTAGTCTCGATAGGCAAGTTACGCAAAATGAGCTAAGGGGTTAACAATGTAATGGAAAGAATGTACAATGAAGGGATACCACGATACCAAGGTGATATAGAGGTTACCGTTCTTGCTTACGGTTAGGTTGTCAAAATGGTGAAGTGGTCGATGTCGATGACGACCTCATGGCGATGATGAGTGGCGGTGCTCTTGATGTAGATACCAAGATGATGTAGACCCATCCCTAAGTATCCGAAACACCTTAGGAAACGGTAAAAACCCGCGAACTCAAAATCTCAAGGAAAATGTCAAATGGTGGTAGCGGAATGTGTTGGTGGTTCCGGAGTTAGCAATGCAGAAGTGGTGGTGGTGGTTGATGACTACGCGACCGTCCCTAAGTAGCCGAAACACCTTAGGAGACTCAAGTCACCCTACAAGCAACCACAAATGCTATATGGAGCAAAAATGGGTTAGGTTGCAAAAAGTTATGGTGGTTTTGCGGATGATATGGTGGATGGCCGAGGCAAAGATGCCAAAATGCCAAATCTTTGATGGAGTCAAATGGTGGTAAAACCAAGATGAGCAGCTCGGGCACGTTGCTAGATTTTCAACGAGCCAAAGAACACCCAAATCGGACTTCGGGAGTGAAAGTTATGAGGGAAAATGTAAAGTGCACGCGGCTGATTCTGGGGGGCGCGGGTGCCCGGGAGTGGAAGGTGCGGGCACCCGGGGTGGTCCGAGGCAAACAGCCTGGGGGTGCGGATGCCCGGGGTTTGGGGTGCTGGCACCCGGGGTGGTCAGCGGGGGTGAGAGGGGGGGTCCGGGTGCCCGGGGGTGTCGGATTTGGGCGGAAATTCGTGGGAAAATGGAGAAACTGGTGGATTTCGTGGAGGGAAAGGTGGGGATGGATGGGGGAATGCTAGATCCACTTGAAACCAAGCAAATCCATGGATCAAATCCAACAAAACTCATCAAACCAACAAATCAGAAAAAAATTGGGGCTATTTTTGGTGGGGAATTTTCGAATTTGGGGAAGAACACAATAAAATTAGGCTAGAGAACAAGAAGGGGGGCTCCAATTTTGTGAGAAACCATGGCTCATGATACCAAGATGTTGTAGGGTGGATCCCTAGATGGAGATCTTTCACGAATTGGAGGGGAGATCCCCAAGAACACAAAGAACACGAAGAACACAAGAGAGGGGAGACACTCAATTTGACTAGATCCAATCACACATATGCTAGATCCAAGAACACACAAGAGGTCACAATAAATCCAAGAACAACAAAGGAAAGATACAAGGTACTCGTTCATCCCAATCCTATGAGGAGAGAGGTCTTGATGATCCTATGATGGGGATCCTTCTCCAAGAGGAGGGCTTGATCTCCAAGAGGAGCTTCTACATGAGGAGGCCTTGATCTCCAAGAGGAGCTTCTCCCAAGAGGAGGTCTATATCTCCAAGAGGAGGAAGATGAGCAAAGCTCTCTCAATATCTCACATATACTTTTCTGTCCCTCTAATGAGCTAGGGAAGGGGTATATATAGTCTAGGGACGAAATAGAGGGGAGAGGGGGATACAAGGGTCAAATGCCCAAAATGCACGCAGGCATATTTGAAGTGGTGCGGGCACCCATGGTCAAACCGACCGGGCACCCGGACCGATCAGGGGCGCCAGTTGGAGGAGGACCGAGCACCCGGGGGTCCAAGGCCTGGGCACCCGGGGCAGGGCTGGTGGCTGGCGCGGGGTAGGCCGGGCACCCGGGGCGAGCTGGGCCAGCTCAGGCAGGAGGCCGGGCACCCGGGGTGCGGACCAGGCGCTGGCTGGGCGAAGGCCGGGCACCCGGGCCTTGGGGCCGGGCACCCGGGCCAGGCTGGGGCGACGCCCAGGCGCTGGCCGGGCACCCGGGGTGTCCAGGGGACTTGGTCCCTCCCTGCGGCTTCGTGTTCGGGAACTCCATCTCCTCGCACGTCTTGATGCTTCCCCTTCTTCTTGGGTCTCCAGTGAACTTGGTGGTTCCTCCGTGCTTCCTCGTGACAATCTCCCAAGTACCTAAGAATGCATAACGTCTCCGGTTGAGATAGAACTCGAGGTGCTTGACGAGTTGTAGTAGAGTCCATGGGGATGACGTAGTGATGCTCCGCATCAAGTTTTCTCTAATGCATAATCCCAAAATAATAGTGGTAAATTGGTAAGAGACATCAAAGATTGCACCATATCCAATAAAGTGCGGTTACGACATTTGGACACACCATTACGCTGTGGTGTTCCAGGAGGCGTGAGATGTGAAACTATTCCACATTGTTTTGAATCAAGGCCAAACTCAAAACTCAAATATTCTCCTCCATGATCAGATCATAGAACCTTTTATTTTCTTGTTACGATGATTCTCGACTTCACTCTGAAATTCTTTGAACATTTCAAATGTTTCAGACTTGTGTTTCATTAAGTAGATATACCCATATCTGCATAAATCATCTGTGAAGGTCAGAAAATAACGATACCCGCCACGAGCATCAACACTCATTGGACCGCATACATCGGTATGTATTATTCCCAGTAAGTCACTAGCTCATTCCATTGTTCCGGAGAACGGAGTTTTAGTCATCTTGCCCGTAAGGCACGGTTCACAAGCATCAAATGATTCACAATCAAGTGACTCCAAAAGTCCATCTTTATGGAGTTTCTTCATGCACTTTACACCGATATGACCCAAACGGCAGTGCCACAAATATGTTGCACTATCATTATCAACTTTGCATCTTTTGGCATCAATATTATGAATATGTGTATCACTACGATCAAGATTCAATAAACCATCACCATTGGGTGTATGACCATAGAAGGTTTTATTCATGTAAACAGAATAACAATTTATTCTCTGTCTTAGATGAATAATCGTATTTCAATAAACATGATCTAATCATATTTATGCTCAATGCAAACACCAAATAACATTTATTTAGGTTCAACACTAATCTTGAAAGTATACGGAGTGTGCGATGATGATCATACCAATATTGGAACCACTTCCAACACACATCATCACTTCACCTTCAACGAGTCTATGTTTATTCTGTAAATCCTGATTCGAGTTACTAATCTTAGCAACCGAACAAGTGTCAAATACCCAGGGGCTACTATAAACACTATTAAGGTACACATCAATAACATGTATATCAAATATACCCTTGTTCACTTTGCCATCCTTCTTATCCACCAAATATTCAGGGCATTTCGCTTCCAATGACCATTTCCTTTGCAGTAGAAGCACTCACTTTCAGGCTTTGGTCCAACTTTGGGCTTCTTCACAGGAGTGAAAACTTGCTTGCCATTCTACTTGAAGTTCCCTTTCTTTCCCTTTGCCCTTTTCTTGAAACTAGTGGTCTTGTCAATCATCAACACTTGATGCTCTTTCTTGATTTCTACCTTCGTCGATTTCAGCATCACGAAGAGCTCGGGAATCGTTTTCGTTATCCCTTGCATACTATAGTTCATTACGAAGTTCCAGTAACTTCGTGATGGTGACTAGAGAACTCTGTCAATCACTATCTTATCTGGAAGATTAACTCCCACTTGATTGAAGCGATTGTAGTACCCAGACAATCTGAGCACATGCTCACTGCTTGAGCTATTCTCCTCCATCTTTTAGTTATAGAACTTGTTGGAGACTTCATATCTCTCAACTCGGGTATTTGCTTGAAATATTAACTTCAACTCCTGGAACATCTCATATGGTCCATGACGTTCAAAACGTCTTTGAAGTCCTGATTCTAAGCCGTAAAGCATGGTGCACTAAACTATCAAGTAGTCATCATATTAAGCTAGCCAAACATTCATAACGTCTACATCTGCTCCTGCAATAGTTTTTTCACCTAGTGGTGCATCAAGGACATAATTCTTCTGTGCAGCAATGAGGATAAACCTCAAATCACGGACTCAGTCAGCATCATTGCTACTATCATATTTGAACTTAGTTTTCTCTAGGATCATATAAAAACATAGGGAAGCTATAACGCGAGCTATTGATCTACAACATAATTTGCAAAATACTATCAGGACCAAGTTCATGATAAATTAAAGTTCAATTAATCATATTAAACTCCCACTTAGATAGACATCCCTCTAGTCATCTAAATGATCACGTGATCCAATTCAACTAAACCATGTTTGATCATCACGTGAGATGGAGCAGTTTTCAATGGTGAACATGTTGGGTAACATAGTAATTTCAAAAAAATTCCTACGCACATGCAAGATCATGGTGATGCGTAGCAACGAGAGGGGAGAGTGTGTCCACGTACCCTCGTAGACCGAAAGAGGAAGCGTTAGCACAACGCAGTTGATGTAGTCGTACGTCTTCACGATCCGACCGATCAAGTACCGAACGCATGGCTGATACATCCATTTTGCATCATGCTTTTATATCAATATATATTGCATTATGGGCTGTTATTACACATTATATCTCAATACTTATGGCTATTCTCTCTTATTTTACAAGGTTTACCATGAAGAGGGGGAATGCCGGCAGCTAGAATTCTGGCTGGAAAAGGAGCAAACATTGGAAACCTATTCTGCACTGCTCCAAAAATCCTGAAACTCCACGAAACATCCTTTTGGAATTAATAAAAATTATTGAGCGAAAGAAATACATCAGGGGGCCCACACTTTGGCCAGGAGAGTGGGGGGCGTGCCCCCCTACTGGGCACGCCCCCTGTCTCCTGGGCCCCCTGGTGGGCCTCCGGTGTCCATCTTCTGCTATATGAGAGCTTTTACCCTGGAAAAATCGTGGGCAAGCTTACGGGACGAAACTCCGCCGCCAGGAGGCGGAACCTTGGCAGTACCAATCTAGGGTTCTGGCGGAGCTGTTCTGCCGGGGACACTTCTCTTCGGGAGGGGGAAATCATCACCAACGTCATCACCAATAATCCTCTCATTGGGAGGGGGTCAATCTCCATCAACATCTTCACCAGCACCATCTCCTCTCAAAACCCTAGTTCATCTCTTGTATCCAATCTTGTATCAAAACCACAAATTGGTACCTGTGGGTTGCTAGTAGTGTTGATTACTCCTTGTAGTTGATGCTAATTGGTTTACTTGGTGGAAGATCATATGTTCAGATCCTTTATGCATATTATTACTCCTCTGATTATGAACATGAATATGCTTTGTGAGTAGTTACGTTTGTTCCTGAGGACATGGGTGAAGTCTTGCTATTAGTAGTCATGTGAATTTGGTATTCGTTCGATATCTTGATAAGATGTATGTTGTCTTTTCCTCTAGTGGTGTTATGTGAACATCGACTACATGACACTTCACCATTATTTGGGCCTAGAGGAAGATATTGGGAAGTAAGAAGTAGATGATGCGTTGCTAGAGTGACAGAAGCTTAAACCCTAGTTTATGCATTGCTTCGTTAGGGGCTGATTTGGATCCATATGTTTAATGTTGTGGTTAGGTTTACCTTAATACTTCTTTTGTAGTTGCGGACGCTTGCAATAGGGGTTAATCATAAGTGGGATGCTTGTCCAAGTAAGGTCAGTACCCAAGCACCGGTCCACCCACATATCAAATTATCAAAGTACCGAATGCGAATCATATGAACATGATGAAAACTAGCTTGACGATAATTCCCATGTATCATCGGGAGCTCCTTTCTCATTATTAGAAATTGTCCAGGCTTATCCTTTGCTACATAAAGGATTGGGCCACCTTGCTGCACTTTATTTACTTTATTTACTTGTTACTCATTACTATTTATCTTATCACAAAACTATCTATTATCTACAATTTCAGTGCTTGCAGAGAAAACCTTACTGAAAACCGCTTATTATTTCCTTCTGCTCCTCGTTTGGTTCGACACTCTTACTTATCAAAAGGACTACGATAGATCCCCAACACTTGTGGGTCATCAAGACTCTTTTCTGGCGCCGTTGCCGGGGAGTGTAGCGCTTTTGGTGAGTGTAACTTGGTAAGGAAACATTTATATAGTGTGCTGAAATTTTCTGTTACTTGTCACTATGGAAACTAATCCTTTGAGGGGCTTGTTTGGGGTATCTTCACCCCGACCAGAAGAGCAAAGAGTTGCTCCTCAACCTACTGAACTTTATGAAAATATTTACTTTGAGATTCCTTCGGGTATGATAGAAAAACTGCTAGCTAATCCATTTGCAGGAGATGGAACATTGCATCCCGATTTACACCTTATCTTTGTGGATGAAGTTTGTGGATTATTTAAGCTTGCAGGTATTCCCGATGATGTTGTCAAAAGGAAGGTCTTCCCTTTTTCTTTGAAGGGAGATGAATTGACATGGTATAGGCTATGTGATGATACGGGATCTTGGAATTATAAGCGATTGAAGTTGGAATTTCACCAGAAGTTCTATCCTATGCACCTTGTTCATCGTGATTGTAATTACATATATAATTTCTGGCCTCGCGAAGGATAAAGCATCGCTCAAGCTTGCGGGAGGCTTAAGTCAATGTTATATTCATGCCCCAGTCATGAGCTCTCTCGGGAAATGATTATTCAAAACTTTTATGCTCGGCTTTCTCTTGATAATCGCAACCTGCTCGATACTTCCTGTGCTGGTTCTTATATGCTGAAGACTATTGAAAACGGGACTTATTGGAAATAATTAAATGCAACTCTGAAGATTGGGGTTCCGACGATGGTAAGGAGTCAGGTATGACACCTAAGTTTGATTGTGTTAAATCTTTTATGGATACCGATGCTTTTCGTGGATTTAGCGCTAAGTATGGACTTGACTCTGAGATAGTAGCTTCTTTCTGTGAATCTTTTACTACTCATGTTGATCTCCCTAAAGAGAAGTGGTTTAAATATAATCCTCCTGTTGAAGTGAAAGTAGTTGCACCTATTACAGTTGAAGAAAAGACTATCACCTATAGTGATCCTATTGTTCCTACTACTTATGTTGAGAAACCTCCTTTTCCTATTAGGATAAAGGATCATGCTAAAGCTTCGACTGTTGTTCGTAGGAGTAATACTAGGACTTATACACCTCCTAAGCAAATTAATGTTGAACCTAGTATTGCAATGGTTAAAGATCTCTTGGATAATGATTTAGATGGGCATGTTATTTATTTCTGTGGTGAGACTGCTAATATTGCTAGACCAGACACTAAGATACATAGACCTGTCGTAGGCATGCCTGTTATTTCTGTTAAAATAGGAGATCATTGTTATCATATCTTATGTGATATGGGTGCTAGTGCTAGTGCGATACCGTATGATCTATATAAAGAAATTATGCACGACATTGCACCCGTTGAATTAGAAGACATTGATGTTACTATTAAGCTTGATAATAGGGATACCATTAAACCTATTGGGATTGTTAGAGATGTTGAAGTCTTGTGTGGGAAGGTTAAATATCCTACTGATTTTCTTGTTCTTGGTTCCCCACAAGATGATTTTTGTCCCATTATTTTTGGTAGACCCTTCTTGAATACAGCTAGTGCTAAGATTGATTGTGAAAAAGATACTGTCACCGTTGGCATAGATGGTATGTCTCATGAGTTTAATTTTGCTAAGTTTCATAGACAACCTTGTGATAGGGAACCACCTAGTAATGATGAAATTATTGGTCTTGCTTCCATTGTTGTGCCTCCTACTGATCCATTAGAACAATATTTGCTAGACCATGAAAATGATATGTTTATGAAGGAAAGAAGGGAAATAGATGAAGTGTTCCTTAAACAGGAACCTGTGCTGAAACATAATCTTCCCGTTGAAATTCTTGGGGATCCCCCTCTACCCAAGGGTGATCCCGTATTTGAACTCAAACCATTACCTGAAAATCTTAAGTATGCTTATCTTGATGAAAAGGAAATATATCCTGTTATTATTAGTGCTAACCTTTCAGAGCAAGAAGAAGAAAGATTATTGAAAACTCTGAAGAAGCACCAAGCAGCTATTGGATATACTCTGGATGATCTTAAGGGCATTAGTCCCACATTATGCCAACACAAAATTACAGTGGAGAAAGATGCCAAACCAGTTAGAGATCCTCAACGACGACTAAATCCCAAGATGAAAGAAGTGGTAAGAAAGGAGATACTAAAGCTCCTTGAGGCAGGTATTATTTATCCCGTTGCTGATAGTGAATGGGTAAGCCCGGTCCATTGTGTTCCTAAAAAGGGAGGTATTACCGTTGTTCCTAATGATAAAGATGAATTGATCCCGCAAAGAATATTACAGGTTATAGGATGGTAATTGATTTCCATAAGTTAAATAAAGCTACTAAGAAAGATCATTACCCTTTACCTTTTATTGATCAAATGCTAGAAAGACTATCCAAACACACACATTTCTGCTTTCTAGATGGTTATTCTGGTTTTTCTCAAATACCTGTGTCAGCGAAGGATCAATTTAAAACTCCTTTTACTTGCCCTTTTGGTACTTTTGCTTATAGACGCATGCCTTTTGGTTTATGTAATGCACCTGCTACCTTTCAAATATGCATGATGGCTATATTCTCTGATTTTTGTGAAAAGATTTGTGAGGTATTCATGGATGACTTTTCGGTTTATGGATCCTCTTTTGATGATTGTTTGAGCAACCTTGATCGAGTTTTGCAGAGATGCGAAGACACTAGTATCGTCTTGAATTGGGAAAAGTGTCACTTTATGGTTAATGAAGGCATTCTCTTGGGACATAAGATTTCCGAGAGAGGTATTGAAGTTGATAAAGCCAAAGTTGATGCTATTGAAAAGATGCCATGTCCCAAGGACTTTTTTATAGGAGGTTCATTAAGGACTTTTCTAAAATCTCAAGGCCTCTGACTAATTTATTGCAAAAAGATATTCCTTTTGTCTTAGATGATGATTGTGTAGAAGCATTTTAAATACTTAAGAAAGCTTTGATCACTGCACCTATTGTTCAGCCACCTGATTCGAATTTACCTTTTGAAATTATGTGTGATGCTAGTGATTATGCTGTAGGTGCTGTTCTAGGGCAAAGAGTTGATAAGAAATTGAATGTTATCCAGTATGCTAGTAAGACTCTTGATACTGCCCAGAGAAATTATGCTACTACTGAAAAAGAATTCTTAGCAGTTGTGTTTGCATGTGATAAGTTTAGACCTTATATTGTTGATTCCAAAGTTACTATTCACACTGATCATGCTGCCATTAAGTATCTTATGGAAAAGAAAGATGCTAAGCCTAGACTCATTAGATGGGTTCTCTTGCTCCAAGAATTTGATTTGCACATTATTGATAGAAAACGGAGCTGAGAACCCCGTTGTAGACAACTTGTCTAGGTTAGAGAATGTTCTTGATGACCCACTGCCTATTGATGATAGTTTTCCTGATGAACAATTAGCGGTCATTAATGCTTCTCGTACTGCTCCTTGGTATGCTGATTATGCTAATTACATTGTTGGTAAATTTATACCGCCTAGTTTCACATACCAGCAAAAGAAAAAGTTCTTTTATGATTTAAGACATTACTTTTGGGATGACGCACACCTTTATAAAGGAGTAGATGGTGTTATTAGACGTTGTGTGCCTGAGCATGAACAGGAACAGATCCTACACAAGTGTCACTTTGAATCCTATGGAGGACACCACGCTGGAGATAGGACTGCACACGAGGTACTACAATCTAGTTTTTATTGGCCTACTCTCTTCAAAGATGCTCGTAAGTTTTTTTATCTTGTGATGAATGCCAAAGAATAGGTAACATTAGTAGACGTCAAGAAATGCCTATGAATTACTCTCTTGTTATTGAACCATTTGATGTTTGGGGCTTTGATTATATGGGACCTTTTCCTGCCTCTAATGGTTATACACATATTTTAGTTGCTGTTGATTACGTTACTAAGTGGGTAGAAGCTATTCCAACTAGTAGTGCTGATCATAACACTTCTATTAAAATGCTTAAAGAAGTTATTTTTCCGAGGTTTGGAGTCCCTAGATATCTTATGACTGATGGTGGTTCACATTTTGTTCATGGTGCTTTCCGTAAGATGCTTGCTAAGTATGATGTTAATCATAGAATCGCATCCCCTTATCATCCGTAGTCTAGTGGTCAAGTAGAGTTGAGCAATAGAGAGCTCAAATTTATTTTGCAAAAGACTGTGAATAGATCTAGAAAGAATTGGTCCAAAAAACTTGATGATGCATTATGGGCCTATAGAACTGCATACAAAAATCCTATGGGTATGTCTCCATATAAGATGGTTTATGGAAAAGCGTGTCATTTACCTCTTGAACTTGAACATAAAGCATATTGGGCTATTAAAGAGCTCAACTATGACTTCAAACTTTCTGGTGAGAAGAGGTTGTTTGATATTATCTCACTTGATGAATGGAGAACCCAAGTTTATGAGAATGCCAAGCTATTCAAAGAAAAAGTCAAACGCTGGCATAACAAAAGGATACAAAAGTGTGAGTTTAACGTAGGAGATTATGTGTTATTATTCAACTCTTGTTTAAGATTTTTTGCAGGAAAACTTCTCTGTAAATGGGAAGGTCCTTACATTATCGAGGAGGTCTATCGTTCTGGTGCCATAAAAATTAACAACTTCGAAGGCACAAGTCCGAGGGTGGTAAACGGTCAAAGAATTAAACATTATATTTCAGGTAATCCTATCAACATTGAAACTAATATTATTGAAACCGTAACCCCGGAGGAATACATAAGGGACACTTTCCAGAATGTTCCAGACTCCGAAAATGAATAGGCATGTGGTACGGTAAGTAAACCGACTCCAAAACAGCTCCAATGGCAATTTTTATCGGTTTTGGAATATTTAAGAATTTTAGGAAGAAAGAAGTAGTCCGAAAGGGACACGAGGCCCCCACGAGAGTGGAGGGCACGCCCCCCCTGTCTCGTGGGCACCTCGTGTGCCTCCCGGACTTCGTTTTCTTGCACGTTACGTATTTTGGTCGGTAAAAATTCATTATATATACTCCCGAAGGTTTTGACCACCGTATCACACAAATATCCTCTGTTTTCGTTTCGAGCAGTTTCTGTTGCAGATTAAGAGCACCATGACGTCGCCCTCCTCCAACAACGAAGACAAGGATGCTTGGCTATTGAAGATAGAGCTGAAAAGAGAAGAACCAGAAGAGATCAACAAGGATGATTGGATCAAGAAGGCCATGGAGGTTCAAGCTCCGGTGGTGAAAGAAGAAGACATCCCTCAACCTTTACCTAACCTTTTCACCCCAATAGATATTGAAGCTTTCAAGATGATTGAGTTAGCTCGCATACAGAACAAGTATCTCACACAGGAGAATATTCTGTTGAAGGATCATATCACCGGACTCAAGGGAATTATTCGCAAGTTGGAGGAGCTTTTACGCTCAATGTGCGATTATCAACCGTCATCATCACCACCTCCATCACCTCCGAGGACATAATCACATGGGTATGGGTACTCCCCTTAGAAACTGCCAAGCTTGGGGGAGGTGCCCCGCTATCGTATCACCATCACACTCCTATCTTTACCATTTTATTTAGTTCGATCCCTTTTAGTAGTATCTTGATCTAGTAGATTGAAGTTTTGATATCAAGTAGTTTTGAGCTTTGCTTTGTGATCTCTTTTTGTAATCGAGTCCGTGGGCTATCTATAATAAAGATTAGTGTTGAGTCAAGGGCTTTGCTATGTTGCTATGATCTGGAGAAAGTAGAAAGAATAAAAGAGTTCATATTGATCTTATGGATAGTGATGACTTCACATATAGAAAGTATGAGGCATAAAAGTTGTTGAGAGTTGATAAACATAGTCTTGGTCATCGTTGCAATTAATAGGAAGTGATAAGGGAAGAGGGGTTCACATATAAATATATTATCTTGGACACCTTTTATAGCTGGGAGCACTCATTAAGTATGACATGCTAAAAGAGTTGACGTTGGACAAGGAAGACAACGTAATGGTTTATGTTTTCGCGCATCTCAGTTAAAGTATATTGTCATTGACCTTCCAAACATGTTGAGCTTACATTTCCCCCTCATGCTAGCCAAATTCTTTGCACCAAGTAGAGATACTACTTGTGCTTCCAAATATCCTTAAACCCAGTTTTGCCATGAGAGTCCACCATACCTACCTATGGATTGAGTAAGATCCTTCAAGTAAGTTGTCATGTTGCAAGCAATAAAAATTGCTATCTAAATATGTATGACTTATTAGTGCAGAGAAAATAAGCTTTGTACGATCTTGTTGTGGACGTAATAAAAGCGACGAACTGCATAATAAAGGTCCACATACAAGGGGCAATATGAAGTGACGTTCTTTTGCATTAAGATTTTGTGCATCAACCCTAAACGCACATGACAACCTCTGCTTCCCTCTGCGAAGGGCCTATCGTTTACTTTATGTTTTTACTTTATGCTTGAGTCAAGGTGATCCTCACCTTTCCCTTTTTCATTTTATCCTTTGGGAAGCTCCTCATGATTGAAAGATCATGACATATATATCCAATTGGATGTAAGTTAGCATGGGATATTATTGTTGACATCACCTAAAGGTGAATACGTTGGGAGGCAACACAATAAGCCCCTATCTTTCTCAGTGTCCGGCTGAAACTCCATAACCACAAGTATTTCGTGAGTGTTAGCAATTATAGAAGACTACAAGATAGTTGAGTATGTGCACTTGCTGAAAAGCTCTATTGTTGACTCTTTCTGATGTTATGATAAATTGCAATTGCTTCAATGACTAAGATTATAGTTTGTTAGTTCCCAATGAAGTTTTTGAACCATACTTGACATTGTGAATTGATTGTTACTTGAGCATAGGAAATCATAGGATAAAATCTATATATGTTGCTATTATAAAAATGATCATGATGCCCTCCTGTCTGTATTTTATTTTTATCGACACCTCTATCTCTAAACATGTGGACATATTTTTTGATATCGGTTTCCGCTTGAGGACAAGCGAGGTCTAAGCTTGGGGGAGTTGATACGTCCATTTTGCATCATGCTTTTATATCAATATTTATTGCATTATGGGCTATTATTACACATTATATCTCAATACTTATGGCTATTCTCTCTTATTTTACAAGGTTTACCTTGAAGAGGGGGAATGCCGGCAACTGGAATTCTGGATGGAAAAGGAGCAAACATTGGAAACCTATTCTGCACTGCTCCAAAAATCCTGAAACTCCACGAAACATCTTTTTGGAATTAATAAGAATTATTGAGCGAAAGAAATACATCAAGGGGCCCACACTTTGGCCAGGAGAGTGGGGGGCGCCCCCCTACTGGGCGCGCCCCTGTCTCTCGGGCCCCTTGGTGGGCCTCCGGTGTCCATCTTCTGCTATATGAGAGCTTTTACCCTGGAAAAAATCGTGGGCAAGCTTACGGGACGAAACTCCACCGCCACGAGGCGGAACCTTGGCGGAACCAATCTAGGGCTCTGGCAGAGCTGTTCTGCCGGGGACACTTCCCTCCGGGAGGGGTAAATCATCACCAATGTCATCACCAACGATCCTCTCATCGGGAGGGGTCAATCTCCATCAACATCTTCACCAGCACCATGTCCTCTCAAAACCCTAGTTCATCTCTTGTATCCAATCTTGTATCAAAACCACAAATTGGTACTTGTGGGTTGCTAGTAGTGTTGATTACTCCTTGTAGTTGATGCTAATTGGTTTACTTGGTGGAAGATCATATGTTCAAATCCTTTATGCATATTATTACTCCTCTGATTATGAACATGAATATGCTTTGTGAGTAGTTATGTTTGTTCCTGAGGACATGGGTGAAGTCTTGCTATTAGTAGTCATGTGAATTTGGTATTCGTTCGATATTTTGATAAGATGTATGTTGTCTTTTCCTCTAGTGGTGTTATGTGAACGTCGACTACAAGACACTTCACCATTATTTGAGCCTAGAGGAAGACATTGGGAAGTAATAAGTAGATGATGGGTTACTAGAGTGACAGAAGCTTAAACCCTAGTTTATGCGTTGCTTCATTAGGGGCTGATTTGGATCCATATGTTTAATGTTGTGGTTAGGTTTACCTTAATACTTCTTTTGTAGTTGCGGACGCTTGCAATAGGGTTTAATCATAAGTGGGATGCTTGTCCAAGTAAGGGCAGTACCCAAGCACCGGTCCACCCACATATCAAATTATCAAAGTACCGAACGTGAATCATATGAACGTGATGAAAACTAGCTTGACTATAATTCCCATGTGTCCTCGGGAGCTCCTTTCTCATTATTAGAAATTGTCCAGGCTTATCATTTGCTACATAAAGTATTGGGCCACCTTGCTGCACTTTATTTACTTTATTTACTTGTTACTCGTTACTATTTATCTTATCACAAAACTATCTATTATCTACAATTTCAGTGCTTGCAGATAAAATCTTACTGAAAGCCGCTTATCATTTCCTTCTGCTCCTTGTTGGGTTCGACACTCTTACTTATCGAAAGGACTACGATAGGTCCCCTACACTTGTGGGTCATCAACGGCACCTCCGAGTTCAGCACACGTTCAGCTTGATGACGTCCCTCGAACTCCGATCCAGCCGAGCTTTGAGGGAGAATTCTGTGTGATGATGATGACGTTCTACCGACGGCATGGTGATGATGATGACGTTCTACCGACGCAGGGCTTCGCCTAAGCACCGCTACGATATTATCGAGGTGGACTATGGTGGAGGGGGGCACCGCACACGGCTAAGAGATCCAAGGGATCAATTGTTGTGTCTAGAGGTGCCCCCTGCCCCCATATATAAAGGAGGGAGGGAGAGGCCGGCCCTAGAGGGGGCGCGCCAAGTGTGGGGAGTCCTACTAGGACTCCCAAGTCCTAGTAGGATTGCCCTTTCCTTTCCGGAGTAGGAGACAAGGAAAGAGGGGGAGAGGGAGAAGAAAAAGGGGGCTGCAACCCTTGCCCAATTCGGACCAGAGGGGGGGGGGGTACGCTCCTCCTTCCTTTTGGCCTCTCTCCTCTATTCCCGCATGGCCCAATGCGAATTCCCGTAACTCTCCGGTACTCCGAAAAATACCCGAATCACTCAGAACCTTTCCGAAGTCCGAATATAGTCGTCCAATATATCAATCTTTACATTTCGACCATTTCGAGACTCCTCGTCATGTCCCCGATCTCATCCGGGACTCTGAACTACCTTCGGTACATCAAAACACATAAACTCATAATATAACCGTCATCGAACTTTAATCATGCGGACCCTACGGGTTCGAGAACTATGTAGACATGACCGAGACACGTCTCCGGTCAATAACCAATAGCGGAACCTGGATGCTCATATTGGCTCCCACATATTCTACAAAGATCTTTATCGGTCAAACCGCATAACAACATACGTTGTTCCCTTTTTCATCCGTATGTTACTTGCACTACAAAAAAAATACACTTCCGTGATGATACGTGTTTGTCACAGTAGGTCGCGTTTTTTGGTATGCATGTACATCCATGACAAATTTATGACAGAATCAAGATAGTCATACCTGTACTGTCGTAGAAGTGTTCCATGACATTACCAAAATTATCATCATGGAAGTGTCCACTTCCATGATGATAAATCGCACATCACAGAAGTGCTTTCGTCAAGGGTGACCGACACGTGGCATCCACCATAACGGAACGCCGTTAAGCTATCGGGTCGGGTTTTGGATCCGATAACCCGTTAACAGCCCCGACCAATGGGGATTTTCCACATGTAAAATCATCATTGGCTAGAGGAAACACGTGTCAGCTCATCGTTGGGACAGATGTCATCCACTCATTGGACGGAAGGCGCCTATGATACGTCGACACGTGGCACGGCCCAACAGAGGCCTATTCCTGTGAAAAGGTCGGCCCAGTAAAAATTAGCAGGCCAGCCCATATAAGGCCTACTTGTGCCAGGTCCATTTAAGCCCACGACCCATACGAGATGTGCCAATTCGGCCCGTCAACGGCCCGTTAAAGATTTGACACCATTGCAGCCCATTGTCAGTTCGAGCCCGTTAACAGCCTGCTATATATTTGGGCTCAATATCGGCCTGATGACATTTCAGCCTGTTAACGGCCCATTTAATGGATGGGCCAATTTTCAGGATGTACATCTTTTGTCCTTTTAGCGACCCATTTAAATGTTGGGCTAGTTTCCTGCCCGGTGTGTCCTTCAGCCTGTTGACGGCCCATAAATCTGATGGGCCATTTGTTGTCGGACCTGAGTTTCGACCTTTTAGCGGCCCATTTAAGTGTTGGGCCAATTTTCTGGCCCGGTGTCACTTTCAGCCTATTGACGGCCCATAAATCAGTTGGGCCATTTGTAGTCGGACCTGAGTTTTGGCCTTTTAGCGACCCATTTAAGTGTTGGGCCAATTTCCGGCCCTGTGTGCCTTTTGGCCTGTTAACGGACCATAAATGAGTTGGGCCATTTGTAGTCGGACCTTAGTTTTGGCCATTTAACGGCCCATGCCCTTCATGGTCCAATACCAGCCCGGTTTCTCTTTCGTCCTGCTAAAGGCCCACAACACAGTTGGGCCATTTACAATACGACCTGACTTTCGGCCTCTTAGCGGCCCATGGTCTTCATGGTCCAGTACAAACCCGTTGTCTCTTTCGGCCTACTAAAGGCCTACAATATAGTTGGGCCATATGTAGCCCAAACTTAGTAACGGCCTGTTAACGGCCCGTGAAATAAACTGGGGCCACCTGTTGCCCGCTTCGATGTCGGCCTGTTAACGACCCGGGAGGTAAGAGGGCCGACCATTAACTTTCGGCCTAGTAACGGCCCATTAACTTAATGGGTCCACTAAAGTTCGTACATGTGTTTAGGCCAAATTAGATAATTTGAGCCGATTACGATGAGCAATTATGCACAGGACCAAAACCGATCATGCAAAGGTATGGCATACAGGGAATAACGTTGCACATCCAGCATATTTTACAGGAAATTACATCCACTGGGCAATCAAAGATTGATGCCAGTGCAAATAAATGAGCAGAACCTAACCATCTACAACTTCACAATCTGTAACCTCAGCACAGATGACGCCCATAAGCATGTGGGCAAGTTCTTTCTGCTTTGCTATACTGTCTTTGAAAACATTGATCAGTTGTTGTGTCGCACGACTCTGCACCTCTGATCCATCCACCTTTTCCATCATTGCTTCAGCCATTAATTGGTTCACAAACATACATGTATTCCGTTGCATTCGAGACAGAGGATACTGAACAGATTCATATGGCGATTTTGGCAGGCTTGTATTATTGATAGTGGAGAGTGTCTCGACCACTGCATCATAACATAAATTAGGACGGGAACCAAACAGATTAATCATCAATTATTGCCATATTACCTGGCCTAGATTTACTGGAAAGAAACAATGGGGTTGCCTTGCTGTTTTCAGAGTTTGTCTTCTTATCTTCAGCAGCTTGCACAAAATTAAGACACTAGCATTGCTATCATTGGCCAAGTCAGATAATAGGAAAGCAACATTGACACAACGAATGTTTGGGCAACTAGCCTACACCAAATTAACACAATATGGCACAACTATCATCAGCCAGGTAAGATAGTATGAAAGCAACATTGACACAATGAATGAATGGGCAACTAGAGAAGCACTACAATTCAGTAATGTGCATGATATGAGATAGTACATTCATGCAGATCAGTATGCAAAACTACCAGGCAGTTTTCCTTACAAAAATCAACATTGGCGCCTTTAACATTTTGCTACAACTAATTTTAGATCAGATAAAGGTTAGATTCACGCCGATTAACAAAATACATGTTGATGTAAAAATATAGTGATATACAACAGGTACTTACATCAGCATTGGAGCACAGAGAATTCCCGCAAGATATTTTCCTCGAATACGATCCCAATGGAGGAAGTCTTCTATCATTTAACCTTATTTTCTAAAAGAGAGATGGGTAAGAAACATGTAGAAAATATGATCAGAATGCTATAAAATTTCATGATGCAAGGATACGCACATGCTTCTTAGAATGGAGTTGACATTCTTTTGCTGGACTGGAGCGGACTAGTTCTTTGGCCACTGGAATCTGCTTATTATCAATGGGAGTTGGGTTTCTCTGTGCTGGAGTAGTATCTATGAAAAATGGAGTTGGTTTATTATCTCCTGGCGTTTGGATCTTTTGCAAAGACCTGGTTTGTAACCCTTCAGATTCTAACATAGCCGTCTTCCCCTTGCATGCCTTATATAGAAGAATGGTGATTTAGTTATAAAAACATGCTATAGCAGAGATGGAATAGGTACTGAAGAATAGAAAGGCATGACATATTTACGTGTATTCCCTCCATCGGGAAATAAATGGACGGGTCTAGGCATATTTCAGTTCTAGATACATCCAGTTTTATCCATTTCTGCGACATTTAATCTGGATGGAGGGAGTATGATGTAAGAGCTAGGGACACGACAACACAGTAAAAAACACTGAAAAACCCACTGCAGAACCAAAGTATTCAAACCCACTGATATGAGATAGTACACTCATGCAGCTCAAGATGCAAAACTACCAGGCAGTTTTCCTTACAAAAATCAACATTGTGGCCTTTAATCATACATTTTGCTACAACTAAATTTAGATCAAATAAAGGTTGGATTCACGCCGATTAACAAAATACATGCTGATGTAAAAATATAGTGATATACAACAGGTACTTACATCTACATTGGAGCACAGAGAATTCCTGCAAGAATCTTTCCTCATAAACAATACCATTGCAGAAATTCTTCTATCTGTTAAGCTTATTTTCTAAAAGAGAGATGGGTAAGAAACATGTAGAAAATATGACCAGCATGCTATAAAATTTCATGATGCAAGGATACGCACACGCTTCTTAGAATTGAGTTGACATATTTTTGCTGGACTGGAGCGGACTAGTTGTTTGGCCACTGGAATCTGCTTATTATCAGTAGGAGTTGGGTTTCTCTGTGCTAGAGCAGTATCTATAAAAATTGGAGTTGGTTTATTATCTCCTGGCGTTTGGATCTTTTGCAAAGCCTTGTTTATAACCCTTCAGATTCTAACATAGTCGTCTTCCCCTTACATGCCTTGTATAGAAGAATGGTGCTTTAATTATAAAACATGCGACAACAGAGAGATGGAATAGGTACTGAAGAACAGAAAGGCATGACATATTGACATGTATTCCCTCCATCCGGAAAAAAAATGGATGGGTCTAGGCGTATTTTAGTTCTAGATACACCCTTGTTTATCCATTTCGGCAACATGTAATCCGGACAGAGGGAGTATGTTGTAAGAGCTAGGGATACAACAGGACAACACAGCAAAAAAAACTAGTTGAATGTAAAGCTATATGCTAGCGGAATACATACAGAAATGACTAAGGCAACATACACGTGTATGATTGAGAAAATAAGATGGCATTGCAATAGAGCACTAGAACAGCACTTCAATGTAAAAAAACATGGTATGGCAGACGGATGAAGTACATACTGATGAATAACAATGCATAAGATATTCAGAAGCATGATGTCCAAATTAAGCAGATGGCATTGTGATAGAGTAGAATGACAGTACATGAATTTGAAAACATGTTACCATGAATGGAATAGGTACTGAAAAACAGGAAGTCATGACATATTTACATGCATGATCAGCATGCTAAGCACATGGCATTGCAACAGAGTAGATACACTCCAGGACATTATATGCATGTTGTACCCATATCACAGGCCAAGTTAGAGCAAGGACCTTGTGGGGTGAAGAGGATTCATCATCTTTCTTCAAGTCTTCTGAAGAACTTCCTTTACATGTTCCATCATATTGGGTATCATTGACATCAAGTTTATTGGCCTTTACATTGCTCCGTGAGGTTCTTGTGGATATATCAGTGTGTGCAATTATATCTGACATGCATGGAAGACAACTAGTAATTAGATTTATGTAAATGAGTGCCTGTAGGAGACGACATAAATAGTAGGACTGGGGTTAACTAGCAGCAACAGGTCTCGTAAACTAAAGGGAGAACACAGATGAAAGCTACAGAATATGTATTGTTTGTACTCGAGATTAACTAGATGGCACACAAAAGTATTAAAGAACAACATAGGTAATTTTAGAAGTAGTATAATACTATAATCACCAGCCTATGGGATAGCATTGGCTGATGGATGATAACTATGGAACAATGTTTCCTAAAGAACAAGTATCTTAGCTAAACTATGGAACAACGTGAACTCCTGAACAAGACCCGTAAGAGATCAGCATGAATATATAGTGAAATGTGATGATCTATTTTACGTGCTTAGATGAATAACAAAGCCATAAATGTTGCACACAAGTAAGATGAGGGTACAACCTATCTGGCTGCCATCAATAGGAGTGAGCATCATGTGCTGACTTGTCGATGACCCTGCAGTTGTTGTGGCTGTCCATGTTGGGCACGCGCATTCGATGCAGGGAACTGTTGAGTGGGGACTGTAGCTCCCTTCTGGTGTATGCTTCCCTTGTTGGAGCAGCTGCGGTGAGTCGGAAGACGGTGTGTCTGAAGATGCAGATAACGCATAATGTTAAGAACGACATATCTCTTTGATCCGAAGAAATACACTAAGAGATCAACAGCAAGGTATGAGAGTGGTCACACGTCTGTTGACTGAAGACTAAATTGGGGTCACACAATTTTATTTTATTTTGGTACTGTCCGGTCTACGCCGGATGGCTTGATGGCCGTCTTGTGCCTCCCGGCTGACACTGTTCGGAATCTTCCCCGAAGAGCTAGCGACCAATGGCAGAGCAGCCTGCCTCCATCGTCCGTGGCCCTGGCCAAAACCCCGCTCCCCGCCCCACCGCACTGTCGTGGTTGCGCCGCCCTCGAGCCAATCCACAAAGACTCCCCGTCATCCAGATCCGGCAGCGGTAGTACCTTCAACCCATGCAACTCTAAAAGATAGCCATCTAAGCGCTGCTTCCGCGGCGAACTTGCGGCCCTGCACCCTTACGATAGACACCAGCCAACCAGCAGCCTAGGAGCTCCGCCGCCTCGAGGGGTGCTGCTTCCCATTGGGAATCGATTGGCCCAGAATAAAAATTCAGACAACTGACGCCTAAATAAAGTGATTTCAGATGAGGGTGCGACCTATCTGGCGGCATGGTGAAGTAGGCAGGTCTAGCTGCCGAGTCGGTGAGGCCGACGCGGTTGCGCTGGCAACCGGCGGCAGGGAAAGAGCGATGTTGCTACGGTCGACGGCTACGTGGAAGCAGCGCCAGGACTGGATGGATCCGAAGTTGGAGCCGCTCCGGTGCCATGAACAACGGCGGGGGTGAATCGGCTCCGGTACGGTTCACGCGACCATCATCGAGGCAGCACTAGCAGCACGGAGTAAGAGGCACACGGCCCAGTGAACGACGGCAATTGGGCAGTGTCTCCGGCATTAGGGAGGAGGGCGGCTGTGAAATTGGTGCGGTGGGGGGCGCCATGGAGGTGTGGCTGAGGTTTCGCGGCTCCGGAGAAGGGAGCTTCCCGGGGAGAAGGTGATTTGGCACCCAC
>NC_041393.1:379540097-379562209 GCF_002162155.2 Triticum dicoccoides
CAGACGCATTTGTCTGAAATGTGAGGGGGAGTTACAGTTCTACCCTTGCCTATAGGCTTCTCGGCTTGGGTCTGTGTACTGAGGGTCGGGGATAGTAGAGTAACTTTTCTTCTCCCCAAATAGTGGGCGGGAGCGAATTCGGGCGAGGAGGGCATGTTTTGAAATATAGTGGGCGCGAGCGATTTCGGGCGAGGGGAGCGTGTTTTGAAATAGTGGGCGCGAGCTATTTCGGGTGAGGAGAGCGTGTTTTGCCGACCATGGTTTATGAATTATTCGGCACATGTCATTTCGGCCGAGGAGAAGGTGCGCTTGGATGAAGTTACGAACCTACCCTCGATGTACAACGGACCAATTGATGCGTGTCCCACATAGGATGGTAATTTCGCGTCTCCCATTTATTTGCTCGGGCGAATTCCACCGAGCAGAGAGGATTTTTAACGGTTCGTTCAAATTTTGGTAGAACGAGCATCCACGTCTATCTTACCAAGTCGATTCGAATCAAATTTTGAAATATTATCTTGCCACTTCTTTTTTAGATGGAGAGATGATGCTCCGGAGTAATGTGTTTTTACATGCTCGTTGCTAGCGATTTACTATATGACAAATAGTTGACCCACTCAAAAACGCGAATCAAACCCAAAATGACATATCTCGATTCAATGAACTAGCTCATTTAGTAGGTCAAAATAGTGAACTAAATCCAAAATTGAACACCTCAATCGAGTAGCATGTTGTACAATATTATAGTACTCCATGAACATGTTGAAAGTCAAATTAATGAACTTGTTTGATATACACATATATCCATTCATGTGTGGATTGTAGACAACATGTTCTCCAATTTAAATATTTGAATGCAAGTTTATATCGAAACATGGTTTATATCAGTCTTTGATGCATAAAACGCGACCTCCCCCTCTCCCGGACTCCGTCTCTCTCTCTCTCTCTCACTCTCTCGCCGACAATCTTCAATTCTGTCGCATGCATCTGACACAAAAACCTTGTTGGTCCCTCCCCCCCTCTCTCTCCCCCCCTCTCTCTCTCTCTCTCTCTTTGTGTGTGTGTGTGTGGGGGGGGGTCTTTCTAGTTCACATTCATATATACACCATCTATAGGTCTCTCTCGCACACTATGAATGATACTTTAGCTAGTCCAAGCTAGATATCTTGGGTGCACTCATCGTACGCACACAAATTCCTTGGCTCTTTGCCCGTAACTCTCTCACGCACCACTATGTCGTCTCGGAGCTCTTCCCCCCCTCTCTCAAACTCTCCATCCACCTGGGTCACACATACACATGCATATCTCACTCGCACTCGATAGGCCCATCTAAAACTCTATCTCTCTACATCATTCTCTCTCCATCTCACACGCACACACACACAATCTCATGCCCAGCTAGCCAAGTATGATGGTCTCTCACTCAATTGTAGGCACACGTAGTCCCCCCTATATGTATATGACTAGCTAATCTTAGTCTCCATCACAAACATGTGCATGGTCTATCTCGATTTCTCTCGGGGCGTCTTTCTATCGCGCACGCACTCCCTCAATCTCACACCCATATAGTCCCCTCACGATCTTGAGGGGATCTCTATATCACAAACATACCCTCTCTCCCTCCCCATGCGTCCATGCCATCCATGTGTCCCTCTCGACCTTTTTTCCTTGTTGGCCAGACCTCTATTGGACATGTGCTACAGGGGTGTCTCTCTCCGTTGCAAACAATCACACACTAGCTATCTTCGTGTATCTCCTCGCCTCGCTTTTCCATCTCAGAGATGCATGCGTGATATGTTCGCATAAGAAACGAAAAAACACACACTCTCTCTAATTTATCGTTTGTTGTCACTTTCTCTTTCACACTCATACTCTTTTTGCACACTTACTCATTCTCCTTCACACGCACTTGATCTGTCTCGATTAAGGCACTCACCTCCGTCCATAGCACATAGATTTATTGAAAAGTCAAACATCACAAAGTTTGACCATGTATGTGGAGAAAAATAATTACATCTAGTACGGCAAACATATACCATTAGATTCACCATGAGATGTAGTTTTGTATGATGTATCTTTGGTATTGTAGATATAAATAACATTTGCGTAAACCTGATCAAAGTTTCCAAAGTTTGACTTCTAAAATTTTTACATGCACTGCATTATCGAGCGGATGGAATATCTCTTTCCCCCTCTCAGCTATCTGACGCACCACTCAGCCTTATCGGGGCTCCTCAATCTCTCTCAAACTTTATTGGTCAGTTTGGTTCGTGACCTGACCCTCATGCCTTGATGGCCGGTACTGCCTGGTGTGGACGTGAGATGTAAAATATTTCTGCCTGGCCAGGCTTGTGTGGTGCTGAAGCGTTTGGTTCATGCCTGGGCGAGGCAAAGCATCAACGTCCCATCAATCAATCCATGCATCAATTATTTAATGCTAATATCCATACATGTTGCTGTTAGCCTCGTGGCCGCACGACCAGGCACGGCCAGGCGTTCGAAATCGGTCGGTTGGGCCAGGCTACTTGCAGTGTCTGGAGTTCAGCCAGGCTAATTAAAGTGCAAGGGAACCCAGCCCAGGCGGGCTTTCTTTTTCACAGGGTAGCAACCAAACAAGCGTGCATGAAATCCAGCCACAACCCCAGGCCACGCAAAAGATGCTCACGACGCAAGCCAAACTGGCCTTATATCTCCCTGGTTCACACATACACATGTCTCACTCGCGCTATACATATAGACCCATCCAACACTCTCCTCCCTTGTTCTCTCTCCATGTGACACGCACCCCCCTAAGTACCATAATCCCTCACTCCATCATAGGCTCTATTTGGATCCATGGGTTAGAGTTAGTTTGGGTTAGTTTGGAGTCAACTAACCCAGAAAGATCCAAACATGAGGGTTAGTTTAGGTTAGATGCACCTAACCCATCCAAAAAAACTAACCCATCCAAGAGGTGCTTATTTGGGTTAGTTCTTCTCGGGACCACTAATAAACACTTTTTTCTCTCGCTCTCCCCGCGGCAGATCCCTCCCCACTTCCTCGAAGCTTCTCGTCTTCTCCCTCCCTCCCTCTCGCACCGCCCGTGAAGGTGTCTCGCCGTATCCGCGCTCCATCTAACCCTGGCATCCAAACACCTCTTTACTTAGAGTTAGTTCAGGGTTAGTTCAGGGTTAGAATCTAACTCTAACCTCTAACTGAGTTGGAGTATCCAAACAGGGCTATAGGCGCAAGCACTCCCCCCCTCCTAAGTATGATTATCTCTTACTAGCCATTAGGAACACACGTATTGTCTCCTTCCATCCATACGTCTATCTCGATATCTCTCGGGGCATCTTCTATCACGCACACACCTTGTCACTCGATCTCCCACCCATGTAGTCCCATCACGATCTCCAGGGGATCTCTCTATGACAAACATACACTCTCTCCTCCCCATGTCTGCATTTTCTCCGTACGTCTCTCTCGACCTCTCTCCCTTGTTTGTCAGACCGCTCTTGGCCACATGCTAGGGGTCTTCCTCTCTCGGTTCCAAACAACCACAGACTATCTCCTCACCTTGCCTCCGTTGTTGAAGATGCATGTGTGATATGTTTGCATAAGACACGCACGCTTTTTCTCCACTTTTATCGTGTGTTGTCCATGTCTCTTTCACACACGCACACACACTTTTTTCACTCTCTCTCTCTCTCTCTCTCTATCGTTCGGGACTTTGTCATGTCCATAAGCATATGGATGTTTTGAAAAGTCAAACCTCAGAAAAGTTTGACCAGGTATATGTGGAGAAAACATTTACATCTGGAATGATCATTAGATTCATCACAACATGTACTTACTTCATACTATCATTTATCTTTGGTATTGTAGATATAAGTAATTTCTTTATAAACTTGGTCAAAGTTTCAAAAGTTTGACTAAAAAAATGTTGTAACTACATTATCGAAAGGAGGGAGTAGCTCTTTCTCTCTCTCTCTCTCTCTCTGCTATCTCTCACGGGCCTCCCCTCTCACTCGAACTCTCTATACCGACGGATTATATGCTCACTGTGTCAGCGTATAGCTCCGTATATTGTTTAGTTGACCGATCAACCAATCCACATGCTGCGTTGTCAGCTCATGTTCTGTATCTTGGTGTGCTGGCCCATGTGGCAGTGGGTGAAAATAAGTAAACTAGAGGCCCATCTGACACGCGGTGAAGGAAACAAAGTTGAAACCACTCGGGGTAGCACCCCGCACGCTAGGAAATTGAGGGCGCATTGAGGACAAACTTCTTGCTCGCGAAGGACGCACTCGCGCACAATTCACCACTGCGCGGCGGCATGCACAGAAGGACGCACTCGCGCACACCCAGCACACAACACACACCAGCACACGTGTATACCAGCGTCGCCACCGGTTGATATGGACGGCGAGGCAGCAAACAAGCGGAGGCCGGTCGAGCCAAAACCGCATCCGGCGAGCCTGGACTTCATCAGCAGCCTCCCCGACGACATGCTGCTCGTCATCATCGGCCTCCTCCCCACCAAATCTGCCGTGCGGACCGCCCTGCTCTCCCGGCGGTGGCGCCCCCTCTGGCACTCCATCCCCCTCAACCTCACCGTCGACAGCTGCCTCTGCGACGGGGATTGCAAACGCATGATCGCAGTCTCCAAGATCCTTTCATCGCACCCTGGGCCAGCCAGACGCCTTGACATCTACATGTTCAGTACCAACTGCAAGGTCCAACCCAAGTTCGACGAGTGGTTCTTATCCCCCACCCTAGATCAGCTCGAGGAGCTCAACTTTGAAGCTGGACGATGTCGCTCTCTGCTGCCGTCCGCGCTTTGCCTCACGCCAACGCTGCGCCGTGCCAGCTTCAGCTCCTGCTATCTTCCCCAGATTAATGCCGCGCCCACCCTTCTTCTCCCTCAACTCAAGCAGCTCGACCTCTTCGACGTTGTCATCTCGAAGAAGGCTATGGAGCACCTGCTCCGCAGCTGTACTGCGCTCGAGTACCTTCGTCTTGAGAAGATCCACGGGTTCATTAGCCTCCACATCGCCTTGACGAATCTCCGATGGATTTATGTGTCTTGCTGGCCCCGCAACAAGACATCAATTGGGAAGAGATCACTCCAGTTGTTCCACGTTATGGTCATTGAGAATGCGCCTTTCCTTGAGAGATTGCTTGTATCGGATCTAGAAGGTCCAACAAAAATCAGGGTCATTGACGCGCCGAAATTGACAGCATTGGTGTAATCGTCTGCCAAATTCTCTGAACTCTTTATTGGCTCCGTAATCGTCAGGTACAACACTCATCTTCTTCTCTGTCTTCTTGAAATTCACATTTTTAAATTTCTTCTTGATGTATTTACGACCGTCTTCCAGAAAATGATTCCCACAAGCTTGACCCAGTCCATGCGCACAGTGAAGATCTTAGCACTAAAATCTATCGGCCCCAATCTGGATCAAGTTGTTGGATTCCTTACATGCTTTCCATGCATGGAGCAGCTACTCATCAAGGTGAAACTTCTTTCCTATTAGTAAACGGTAATCACAACGTAGCTCAATTTTTTCGTAATTTTCCCAAATTACGATGACAAGTGTAGTGTTCAAAACAACATCTACTCACTACACCGAAAGAAATTTTTTTAGTATTTTTTCTCGCGTGATCACCTGCATCATTTTTATGCTGTACTACTATAGTAGCCTAGGCTAGTAATAGTGGAAAGTAACTTAGATTACTCCAGTAACTCTATGGTTACCCTAAGGGCAAGTACTACCTCCGTCCTGGTTTACTCTTCCAATTTTGTAGTATCAAAATTTGACCATAGATTTAACTGACAAAATGTTAATGCATGTCACTAAGAACTATATCGTTGGATTCGTATTTGAACATAATTTCAAATGGTGTAATTTTTAGTGACATGCATTGGCATTTTCTTAGGTAAATCTATGGTCAAAATTTTATACTAAATACGAGGTGGTATTCCCTCCGTCCCAAAATTCTTGTCTTACATTTGTTTAGATACAAATGTATCTAACACTAAAATGTAACTAGATACATCCGTATTTAGACAAATTTAAGACAAGAATTTTGGATCAGAGGGAGTACAAAAGTGGGCTATGTATGCCAAAACATGTGCCAAATTCACTTGTGATGCATTTGGCATCAATGCTCCTCCATTGCTCACCTGGTGCCCCAATCTGGATCACCTACTTTGCTCCGGTGCCAAATTAACTCACACAATGAAAAAACACTGCGTGGAAGAGAGAGAGAGAGAGGACTGAGGCAATAAGAAAACACTTGTTTGGGAGAGTGAGAGGCTGGTGTAGTTGGTTTGATTGATTTGTTTATACATGTGGGTCTGTGTGCACAGCGGTGCCAACTCTCTCACATTGCGAGAGTGGTGCCAAAATCTTTTGATTTGACATCGATGCGTATTATGTGGCATACTTCTGCAAAATATGGCATCGACCACATAGTGGAAGGCAAGAAATGCCCAAGCTCTTCACATGCTCCTAGTTAAATGAGAGGAAACAGAAAGAGAGAGAGAGAGAGAGAGAGGGAGAGAGAGAGAGAGAAAAAATATCACTAGCCAGCCAACCCTATCATATGAGCGAATGATATTGGTACCTCTCGATGACACGGCAATCTTATGCAGCCAACTGCTCTAATATGTTCTCTTCTTTGGCAGATAAAAAAAGACCCGAAAGTGAAAAATGTGCTGCACTATAACAATCTCATCGAATGCCTTGATCTCCATCTTACCGAAATTGATTTGTTCGACTACCGAGGCAGCACATCTGAGATTAAATTGGCCAGGTTCTTTGTTCTGGAGGCAAGTGTGCTCAAGGTAATGAGGTTTGGCGTTCTCTGGTACAACAATGAATGGCGTGCTGATCACCGCAAGCGTCTAAGCCTAAATGACAAAGTCTCTACAGAAGCTGAATTTGTTTTTGAAACATCAAGTGGCTAGAGACTCGAAAACTTATTTGCCCATTAGTGACTTCTCAAGGCGGTGGATTTTAGTTTGTACGATAACGCTGCATCCACCTAAAGTAACGAAAGTTCTTACGTAAACTTCCTAGTAATTCCCTCTTCCTAGGTGCAGCATTACTCCTAACATCTGTAATATCAGTTTGAAACTTGTAATATTGCCGTGTCCTATTCTTGCGTTTTCAAAATCCTACGAATCAAACAGGTTCTGAGTTGGTGATGATGTCATGCCTCCCATCTTTCACCAATAGCCGTCGGATCTAGATCTGACGCATACAAACCAAGCTTCTCCATTTTTGCAAAAAGATGCCCGCACTTGTTCCCTATTTACAAACAACTCCTTATCTCTCACAATCAGCCTTATCTCCTCCCCACCACATCTAGAAGGCCGTGGAAAAATCTAGCGCGATGGCCGCTGTCGGAGCCGTCCACCCCCAATCTTGGTGTTTTGTGCAATGCACGGGCATCTACGCACGGGAAATTATGTCGAACAGGGCTAGTTGTAAGTAGGCTAGCTCTACAGCCATGATGATAGTGACTGCAGACGGTGAGGCTGACTATGGTATGCCGAACACGGCGCCTATACTCAAGTGTCATCTTCAGTGCAGGGTCTTGTCACTTCACTGTGAGGAGCAGCATGTAATAATTTGACCAACGGGTAGTACAGTGCTAGTACTCCTAGGAGTACTACATTGGTAGTACTAGTACTAGTAGCACCACCGTCTGGATTTAGGAGTACTACCACGTCCATCTGGATTTTAGTATTTGACTAGCAATATCTAGTAATGCATGTCACAAAAAATGTACTACTCCCTTTGTAAATAAATACATGGTGTTTTATTCCTATCAACGAGAGAACTTAATGTTTTTTGCTAACTAGAGTCTTAATAGGATTACATGCAATGAACTAAACACTGCATGTCATGTTTAGTAGTCTCAAGTCATTGAAAGCATGCACGTCCCACATCTCTCATTGGTTGATATGTCATGAAATAAGAAACAAGGAGGGAGTTAATGCACCGTGCCTAAGTGTTTTGGGATTATTTGGTTTTTGTAATGTGACTTACACAACATTTTTGTTTACATGCATTAACATTTTATTAGTTAAATCAAAGGTCAAAACTTGGCGCAAAATGCAAAGTGGGACCAATAAACCAGTAAACATCAAACTTCTCTCATTTGGCCCCAACTAGAGGTCCGGTGAGATGACTATACTGCACCAGCACGGAGGGGGGCGCAGCTTCATTGACTTACGACAACTGCCTTTGGGTGAATGACACATGGACCCAGGGGGTGGCTGGCCCACCTATCATACAACCAAAGGCAGGTGCAGTGGAGGGCCGAGGAGTAGTACAAAATCCTACGCACCTACGCACTTTAACCAAGGGCAAGAGTGATCACTCGAATCTCAAGATCAGTTGACTACTACCTCCGTCCTGGTTTATTAGTCTCCTTTGTAATTTGTGCTAAATTTTGACAAAAGATTTAACTAACAAAATGTTGATGCATGTCAACAAAAATTATATTTTTGGATTCGTATTTGAACATAGTTTTCAGTGATATAATTTTTAGTGACATGCATAAACATTTTGTTAGTTAAATCTATGGTCAAAATTTGACACCGATTACAATGGGGTCCAATAAACCAGGACGGAGGTAGTAGAAGCTAAGCTAGACCCATGGAGGCGATGAGCGCGAGCATCAGTCGGCTGTGCCAGATGGTCCACGACGCCGGCCTGCGGCCCGGCAACGAGGAACGTCTCCAGGTAGTATTGCTTGAGGCCACCAGGGTGGGGGGCCGCTTGGATGACAGCTTCGTCTCCTTTTTCGACGAGGTCCTCATCGGTTTCCTCGACAAGTTCACCATCGTCAAGAAGCTCGCGGACGACTTTGACGTAAGCCTCCAGCCGACGCGCCTAGGCTCTGCGATGCCCGCCACCCTCAACGACCACTATGGTGACAACCTCTTCGACGCACTGGTGGCTCTGCGACTGCCCATCATCACGTCGGAGAATGTCCACCTCGAGGTCGCGCTCGCCGCACAGCGCCTGGTGCAGCAAGACACCATCGACATAATCACCCACGTCTACGCGCATGCAAGAGGAGGACGATAGGACGCTGGTCTTCTTGGACCGCAGGGCAATCTTGGACGACACTGTTTAGAAGCACGTTGAGCTCGCTGCCAACGCCGCTGCTCCTCACACGTTGGTTTGTGACCCGGCGCACTAGGGCGTGAGGATGTCGTTGATGGATCCGTATGTATTTTTATCTTTCCGTCAAATCCATGTAGTAGTATATGATACTACAGTAATTATCTTACCTTTCGCATCAACTTCATAATTTTCGTACATAATCCATGCATGAACAGCGCCAGAACCAAACTTCTCATTACTCTAGGCAAAATTGTTATTTTCTATCTATCAATCGCGCCATGGAGCAGAACCAAATTTTACAAGTTATGAGTTCAAAAGGAAAAGCCTGCCGTGTTCGCGTCGCACCCCCACACGGTTGGTCCGGCACGCCGCTCAAGCGGGAATGCGTGCGGTGTTGCATTTTCACTTACAATGGGGACCGTAGTTGAGCAAACCGACTATCGGCAAACCCCGACCCCGCCCACCGTGCGATGGCTGAGAAAACAGGAGGGAGAAGAGATGGCTATAGCACGGACTCCAAGAAAATTGGTGTCGGATGGGACTCGTGTGGGTGGCGTGTGCCGTACTGCTAGACGTGAATGCTAGTTATGGCCCATGCCACCGCACTATATCGAGCCTATATCGAGGTACGTAGAACAAATTTCCTGCAGTCCGTGCTCAGCACTCCTCTATCTCTCTTCTCAGCCAGCCAGCGGACGCGCGGAGCCCATCGTCTGTTTGCTCACGTGCGGTCCCACATGTCAGTGAAAACACAAGCAGACCCACTGAACCTGCACATCTTTCACCTCAATGTGCTGGTGATGAAAAACAAATCCAAGAAAGATCTTCGGTGGCCGCTTTTGGAGTTACTCAAGAGTAGTAAGATTCTATTTACAGTTTAACCCAAGATGCACATCTCGTGGCTTCAACTACCACTCTATTTTCTTTCATGACACGACCTGGATGCTGGATGTCCCACATGTCGGCAAAAGGAGGAAGAACCCGACCAAATCTTTGGTTGTGCTCTCGGATTAGACTAGTTGTGCTAACTTAAATTTTTTATTGTGTACTCCCTCCGTTCCAAAATACTTGACTTCCATTTGTCCAAAAATGGATGTACCTATATACTAAAACATGTCTAGATACATATATATATATATATATATATATTGACAAATAGAAGGCATGTATTGTGCAACGGAGGGAGTAGAATGGATGCAAGTTTTTGTATTAGGAAGAAGAGTACATCCATATATTGATAGAGCGCAATTTAGTAGATGTTCTATCACTTTTAGCTAGCATAGAGGCTATATATGAGATTAGTGCACTTGTTGATACTCCTACTTGGTATGCGTGTTGCTGCATAGAAGCAGAGAAAAACGGACCAGAGGGAGTACTAGAATAGAGGCTAGACATGAGACTAGATGCAAGGAAGCAACGTCTACTTCTTTACACTCGAAGAAGAAAGAAGCACGCAAGATTGAGCCTTCGCAAATCAACAATGAATGCATCGAGAAGGCACTAATCCAACTTACAGGAGTAGTAAAATGTATTCTTGTGGTTCTTGTTTTCTTTGGTCTGGCTTTTCTAGTCAAAATTATCGTTGGAGTTCGTGCAAAATGGAGGTCCGTTTGGGGTCGTGCATTGCAGTTGGCCTTACAAGTGGGACCACAGTTAAGGAAACCGACTATCAGCAAACTCCCACCTCGCCCGCCGTGCGATGGCTGAGTTAGAGAAATGATGAGGTTGAAGAGATTGCTCTAGCACGGACTCCAAGAAATATGGTGTCAGATGGAAGTCGTGCTGGTAGCGTGTGCCATACTCCTGGACATCAATGCTTGTTCTGGCCCATGCCACCCTACTACTCCTACTACTTACTAGTATATAGTATTACTAGTATCGAGGATTCGAGGTGCTGGTTACGTAGTACAATATGGCTACAGTGAAAACACCCGCACGACGCACGAAGCATGTGAAGCTAGTACAAATAGTGTACTACTATTGTTGATTGGCCTCATCCGATAACCTGTTGCAATGCACGTACAATTATGTATTCGGGAAATATTTTTTTGTCTCGTCGCACCACTCACTCACAGAAGCAAGTCGAAAGCCATTCATAAATTTAGTAAGTTTATCACAGGCATATCATTTTATTACATACAACAGGCCATCAACCCACATCGACAACGAGGATACATTATAAATACTAAAGTTTTCACCACACAACAAATAACAAGCAATGAAATGAACTTCAACTCAACCATTCCTCGGTGTTGGAAACACTTGCTTTGAACCACAAGTGATTCTCTGGGACGGGCCATCCATTGTCGATCTGGAGACCAACACAGGACTGATCATCCAGGCTGAAGCGGCCTACTATATCAGTACCAGGGTAGGGAACCACCCAAATGTCTAAGGTATAGACACAGTTGCTTCTCATAAATGGTAGTAACATTGTGTCAACAACAGTTGGATCGCCTTTCACCATCATTGGATAGTTTTTTCCAAGGAAGAGTGAGTTTTCTCCAAGACTATCAATTCTGTACCTGGGAGAAGGAGTTGGCGCTAGCACACTAGTATCCATCCCGAATACCATGCAACGGGTGTTGGAATAGGTCCGGAGAGTGCGACCATGGGAGACTACACCTGCTTCCTTAGCAGTAACATCATCAGTGGGCTGTATACACACAGAAGAGGTGATCCATCGGAATTAGTTGCCAGGCGCCAAATAGTATATGGGCGCTGCTCCTCCTCATGCTCGTGATCATCACCATCATCATCTCCCCCTTGGTTATAAAAATCTTCAAGTATAGGTGGTGGAATGTTCACAGGACCTTGGAAACACAAGAAGAAGGTTAATTAGTGAGGCTGGCCATAGTGGGGGTAACATAAGTAGCATCATGCACTTGGGACTCGCAAACATGCTTATGTGGCAGGCAATTAAGGAAGAGAGAGATGGTTATAGTAACATAGGTAGATACCGTAACATAATAAATGTGATGCTACTATGTGTCATGCATGGCAATAAATGAGACCACCTATGATACTAATCTAAGATACTATGCACTATAGAGGTAGTAACATAAACTAGTAACATATGCATGTTACTAGTCTAAGTTACTCCCCACTATGACCAGCCTAAAGGGAAACTTGCTAACCCGCATGCATGTGGATGAAACAATTATAATTACGGTGGAAGACAAACGTACCGAAATGACGAGGATGTCATGCAAAAACAGTGCCACGAGTGGTGGCAGCAAACACAAGGCCCTCGTATTGAATTGCATCACAGTACTCATCCGTGTACAAAAACTGGTTTTTGAGCAATATCCATCCAGTCAAACCACTGAGGACGGCAACAAGCTTGTCGAAGATAGCAACGACTTCATAGTTGTTGTAATTCCAAGAGCTGTTGGGGACTCGAGAAATTGCTATCTTCCGTAGAAGATAGTCACCATGATTGTATTTGAATGTGCGTACAATACCGGTGTGCTCAACCTCTGGGCAGTCTGCTGAGATTTTTGGAAGTGGAACCCGGTCACGAGTGTACACATTCACAAGTTCCCACTCGCAGTTGGACCCAATGTAAACAACCCAATGTACATTTGCGCCTGCCAAGCCTTGCCCTCAAGCGATGTCATCTTAACATCATACGTATCATTATCAAGTGGCATCTACTTGCACAGGGCGAGGCCTCCATCGTGACGGTGCCAGTCATCAATGTCACAACGAAGAAGATAGGGGAGATCAAACCGCTCCTTGACTCTTGGGTTCCTTGTAATGATGTTATTAGTTGAGTCGAGAATGGGCTTGAACGAACCTGCCATGCTAGCCGAGGTGATGACGTTGCACCGATCAATGAGTTCCTCCACCATGTCATCTTTCAGATCAGTGCAAGAATAACGGGGTCATTTCCGTCCTGTTCCCTCCATGGAGAAGACGATCGAACAATGGCAGAAGAAAGGGTGAAGGGATGAAGGAAAATGGAGGAGGGAGAGGAAGAGCGTGCGATAGCAGTTCCAAATCGAGAGGGAAAGGCGAAGAGTCGGTGGACGATTGCTAGTTTGCCACGGTTCACGAAGGGGCGCCCCGGCCTACACGTCGGTTCACAAATACTCCTACCACTCGCCGTCGTCTCACTGATATGTGGAACGGGACCACATGTCAACGAAACATGGTGTGTAATTTCTCGTGCAAAATGTGATCTGGCCGCATTAGCCCGAGGTGCCACATTAGTTATCGACCTTTATTTTTTTAATGGTGTGCCGTTCAGTTTTGAAGCACGACTAACTGGTACTGTACGCAGAGAAAAATATAAACTACTCTACCACTACTCCACCTCCAGTACTAGTAGTATAAAGAAGATATATAGGCTGGAGCTTCAGCGCTTTCTTGCCAAGGGCTGCCCACTTGCTTCTCACACTACCACCCTCTCTCCAGATCTAAAAAAGACGGCCCCTCTCTCCCTCCTCACCGGTGGTCACAGATCCGCCGGGGAAGAAAAGGACGTGCAGCGTTGACGCAGTCGTCATCGGCGAGCGAGGTCACGCACTGACGACAAGGCCGTCCTCTCAGACCTAGCGCCCGCGCGGGATGGCCTCCGTCCCCAAGCTCGCTGCCGTAGTGTGTGCGGAGGACGACGACCACAAGCGAAGCCACTTCCCGCCGACCCTCAGGTATGCTACCTCTTTTCGAATCATACCCTTGTTCTATTGCCCCATCTGGCACGTTGTTGCATGTGGATCTTTTTCCACTCCACCATCTTCCCAATTTGCTATCCTCTTCTCTACTGGCCACGCAGACGAAAACCATAATTTTCACTATTAAAGGAAACCCTACTACATGCAGACTAATGCATGTCTGGGTTGAATAAGGGAAGGAAGGGAGACTGTACTGTCCAAGAGAGTAGGCATCGAACCCGCATCTAGGTTGAAAAGGGGAAAATCAGTAGCTAAGGAACGAGTCTCGTGTCTCTTGGTTGAAGAAGGGTAGAAAGGCATGACAATGCAATAGAGAATGACCAGGTCGATCGGTTTGTTGTCCTCACATAGGAAAAGGGTGGCTAAAGAGAACAAAAATGGGACGTAATCCACATATGCTGCCTGGATATTTGTTGCTCTGGGCAACCATACCTCCCTCACCACTCTGCGTCCATGGAGGTACATCGTACTGGTCCGCCCACTGTCCGAATGGGCCTCCCATGCTCTTATTGCCACTTTTTTTGCTATTAGTATAACGCCAGCAGTCAAGTCAAGCAATGCTACTGCTAAAGTGATGCCACATTTAACTAATGCCGCTCTCAGTCTAATGCCATAGATAAATTGAAGCAGTGCCATTTAATGTCACTGGATCATTTCACGGTTAGCTGTTGATTGTGGATGTATTAAAGATTTTTCAGCTAAGGCATTCTAATGTTGTTGCACAACCAGTATACCAACGATGAAACTTGTTACTACCTTCAGATTTTTGCACTGTTAATGCTTATAGATTACATACCTCACTTTCATGAGATAAGTTAATTTTTTTGTACAGTGTCACCAAAATGCCAAGGCCCTGATGTCATTTATTTTGGTTAAACTGCACAGACAATTATGAAGACAAGAGGAAAGGTCAAGAGTGGGCACCTCCTCCTCCGGCTGTTCTCTTGACTCGTTCGATCAAGTTTTTATGTTTGATCGATTATCAAGATTGGGATAGCAATTTTTAAGGTCCCCCCGAGTTCGAAATGATATTTACCTTGGAGGTACATGTTTTGCAATTTTTTTATACTGTCATTAGTTAATAATGCTAGTTACCTTCAGACTTCTGTATTTGGTTTAATGCTCATGCACAGCTAGTATACCAATGCTGAAACTTGTTACCTTTACATTTTGTATTGTTAATTCTTATAGAAACCTTCCAGTGCTAGAGTTTATTGAAATCTGTTCAGTAAAACCATTATACTGTACCATGTAATAAAGTAACTACTCTACTGTTGCACTAGCCACTGGATTAGTGTATATTTGTAGCATTCGAATGGTGTTGCATTAGCGTATGGACATAAATAAAGTGTGGCAAGCTTTCCCAGATATGTGCTCAAGAAAACTACTACCTGTTTTTCCAAATACTAGACGTTTGGGTACTTTAAATTGAACCGCGAAAACATCTTATATTAAGGAACAAAGGGTGTAGAGTTCACTCAAATTATCCCGGTAAAGCTAGTCACACCTTTGTTAAAATTAATGTTCATTATGTTATCGGAGGAGGTCTTTATGTTTGTCTCCAATGCCTGTCTACTACATACCCGACATCATGATGTAATGTCAAGTCATTTCCTTTTGTACAGTGTCACTAAATTTTCAAGGAGGTGATGGCATTTTATTTTAGTAGAACTGCGCAAAATTTGCTTAAAAGAAGAGGAAAGGTCAGGAATGCCTCAGTTTTTCAGAAAAAACTATGTATGCCTTCCTGACATCAGCCGCTGTTGCTTTATTTATTCCTTCAAACAGGTGGTTAGAAACAGTCTTGATACCTTTTCCCATTAAGAAATTGGAATGCTTATATTTGTGAGTCTATGCTTGAACTAGTGCCACTTTTATAGTAATCACACTTTCAATATCTATGCAAACAGGGATGCTTGATTTTAGTGGAGCTGCACAAAAAGTCCAACTGGTTCAACATTAGGAGTATGTTTTTTTTCCAAACCTTTATATCCAATTGGTGGCACTATGAGCTGTTCATTACGAAGGTACATGGTTTTCTACTATCTTGCTACTCTTTTTGTACTGTCATTAGATAGTAATACTAGTGGTTTGCATGTGAATTTATTGGCAGGGTGGACCTACATTGGAGGTGCAGGACAGGATTCAATGATTGGATGCTCAATTTCGGTTGTATCGATTTCACCTCTTCCATCATTGCGAACATGGTGTGGTATATGTTTACTAGCTGCTTGATATTTGTGCAGACAGAGATGTCTGCCCGTTGCTATTTGGCAAACAAACAAAGTGTCCGCAATTTTGGTTGAACTGCACAAGAGAATAGTATAGTCACTGCATGCGGTGCCATTTGAAAATAGACACAAAGATTGGATAGTCACTTCATGGACTGCAGAAAAGTAGTACTGTACTATTTACTGGCCAACACGAGGTGCTTCATTGCTTTGGTCTGATTATACAATGGGCATCATTTTCCCTAAGTTAAAGTTTGTATTCCAAAAATAGTCTCGCGGTGTGATCGAGAGAAGACCAAATCATATTGCAGTGGATGTTCCTCCATCATGTGTGGTTCATTCTCATGGTTCCAGCTGTTGGTGAAACCACTTACGTTTGCAAGAGGAATTGTAGACTTCACAAACAAATTTGTCTTTCAGTCTGTACTGAATGTTTGCCAAGAGAAGCATACATGTTAGTAGGAAGAACAGATGTTTTTTCTAGATCTTTGCTTTTGGAGCTACATATTTGTATATGATCTGTGAATCATTGAGATGCATTAACATGTTGATCTTATGTATGGGAATCATACAAGTTAGTTTTAGTTGCGACGCAAGATCCAAAGTGGCTAATCTTTGCTTTTGGAGCTACATATTTGTATATGATCTGTGAATCATTGAGATGCATTAACAGTTACATATTTCTGTTCGCTCAGTGTTTACAAGTTACTGCTTGATCACTAGCTAGCCTACAAATGCGCTCCTGGCAGTTTTATTTGCGACGCAAGATGCGAAGTGGCAGTTTTTTGAATAAAAATGCCTACCTCTGAAGAAACTGACAAGCTACACTATCGATCCTACACGGATAAAAATGCCTACCTCTGAAGAAACTGACAAGCTACACTATCGATCCTACACGGATAAATAGCGGATCATGCACGTACTACCTCCTTTCTGGTTTGCAGGGCTCAATTCAAGAAACGACCTACACGATCCTACACGAATAAATAGCGGATCACGCACGTACTAGTACCTCCTTTCCGGTTTGCATGGCTTAATTCAAACCTCTCACCAACCAAGGTACTCCCTCCGTCCGGGTTTATTAGTCCCGTGAGCAAAGCAGCAAGACCAAGGCATGGCAATAATTAACGGCATGCAGAAGTTTAAGCCTAATTAATTCCAGCGATTTAAGTGGCTGCATGCGTGCCCTCGGCTGCGACTCATTGCATGCTGCTTCGCGTACTGCCTGCGAGCCATTCTGAGTGCCTGCATGCAGCTGTCCGTAATTAAGGCAGCTAACTGATGCGAAAAAAGATATGCTTTAACTGTTGCGGGCTTTTTAAATCCGTGAAATCATTATTGACAAGGAGGGAGATGATTCGAGTGCACTCGTTTGACCGCCATGCCGGCGTGCGACCCAGACGGGACGAGACGACACAGTCATAATTTCAGTTTCCCTAGTTTTCCACGGCAAGCTGGCGCGCTAAGACATTATGCATTGAATTCCGATGACGCGCTACCTTCCCCCTATAAGTACTGTTTCCCGGCCTTATCCAGTGCCACCGTGGCCCAACTCGCCATATCCTCATAAGCCCCCACCGGCCCGACGTTGCTCACCACGTCCGCCATGCCCCCGCCCGTCCGCGGTAGGCGACGCCGGAGGTGGTCACCGCCGAAACTAGTGTTCGATTTTTCACCGGAAGGCAAACGGAGGGAGGAGGCATTCTATCTATCTTTAGATGGCAATGCGCAGATCGAGGAGTTGTTGGAGCGCGACCGAATGGCGGAGGAGCAGGAGTTGTTGGAGCGCGACCGCGCGGCGGAGATGCAGCGTATCGCCGATTTGCGCCGCCAGCGGGACATGGAGCAGCAGCGCACCGACGCTCTGAGTCGCGAGCAGAGCACCCGCAACTGGGCCGACTACGTGGAGGCCGGCACCCGACAAATAGCCCCGGAGGCTGTCGGGCACGCACGTGTTTGCGACGCCGATTTTTACTACCAGCTCGTCAAGTGGGTTTCTCGCTTGGAAGCCGAAGCTTCGGTGGACCACGCCGGCATGGAAAGGGCCAAGGCGCGCAAGCAACGTGCCCTATCGCACCTCTGGCAAGTCCGAAGCAAGGCGCAGGACGCTGGTGCCGGCGTTTAGCGTGTACCGTCGGCATCATCTAGTTAGCTAAGAGTAAGTTAGTACTTGTGTAGTGGGAGTAGATAGTTAACTTGGCTATGATGGTTGTCAACGTGGAAGTTCAATACTCTATATGTGGATCAGACCTGTTACTTTGCTCTGAATGTTGAACTTCCCGTTTGAACGTATGGAATGGACTGTTATTTTTTTAAATGGGTTGTATTTGTCCTCCACGGGTTTAGAGGCTGACTTGTGGGCCTAGCAAGTTGACGCGTACACAATCAGGAGATGATTGTACGTGGAGAGGATGACAGCAGGGACCCGCCAAGGTCATGGCAGTACGCAAGCAAGTGCCTCCTTATTTCAAGCCAATAAAAAAGGCTCCTCCTAGTGGATTTCTGACATCTGGGTCACATGCCATTGTCAACATAGTCAATAAACGAGAGAATTGCACAACGAGCCGCTGACACCAGGGACCCAGCAGCTCGCCCAGTTATTTTTGTTTTGGGTTAATTTGATAAATGCCTCCGAGAAATGCCACTACAATTTCCAAACTTTGAAAAATGCCATTTCATGCCATTTCTAGTGGCATTTTTTGAAGTCTGGAGTGGCGTTTTTCAAAGTTTGCAAACTGCAGTGGCGTTTTTCAAAGTTTGAAAAATTGCAGTGGCATTTTTCAAAGTTTGGAAATTGCAGTGGCATTTTTATGAATCGCCATAATTGGAGTGACATTTATCTAATTTGTTTTTGAGACGGAAGTAGGGTGTCAACTGGGCTGTGCGGGACAATCTGGCCTGTCTAGACAGCCTTTTCTTTTATGTTTACCATAGACCAGCCCAGTATTTTTTTTCTTTTTGAAAATGGCTAGCCCAGTTTTTTGGTGATTTGTCAAGTAAGTCACTTTATCAGGCCTGTTGGGCTAGACGAGGAGAGCTTCATTCGGCTGGCCGAGAAAATGGCCTATCAGTAATGAGAAATGGGTTGTACATTTTTAAAACACATCAAACCGGCAATTAGTTTCAAATATGTTTTTTTCATTTCGAGATTTTAAAATGCATTGATTTTTATGCGTGGACAATTTATTGGATTTTATATTGATATACATTTATTTTTAAAATCAGTCTGAATGTGAAACGAAATTTCGGGATTAAAAACAGTTTAGACCGCACCGACATATGCAAAATTTCGTATAATTTTTTAACCGTGGCCACAATATGGGCTCTAATGCTAACAAAAAGAATATGGGCTCCAAAAAAACCCATAAGAATTAGCAAATGGGCTGTAAACTATTTGAAATAATGGCAGATGGGTTGTATGCTGTTTTCCACAGATTTGAGGCTTTCCACAGATGGCCTATATACTGTTGGATGTCCATCCAATGGCCATCGTGCTTCTTCAATCTCTGCTCTTCCCGCTCCAGCCGCTCATACAAGCACCGGCGGGACTGCCTGCTCCCTCCTCCCCGCGGCCGGCTGTGCTGCCGCGCAGGCCTCACCGCCCCACCGTACTTCCATCGCTGGCCTAGCTATCCCTCTACTCACCCTCAGTCCCACACATGCTGTTATTCTCTAGCGACGGCAGACGAACCAGTAAACCCTCGTACTCCTCCGCGCGGGAAACAACTGCCGAGTATTCCATGGCTCCGTGTCGTTCCCTTCCTAGGCCTCGCCGTCGTCCACTGCCCTGGTGCTCTCGGCGCGGCCTGGTCAACATGGTCAATGAACGACATCCATCGGAAGTGGACTGTACGTGGAGAGGCTGACAGCTGGGTCCATGGCTGCGCGCAAGGAAATGGCTCCTTATTACGTGCAAAATAATGATTCCTCCACCTGACATCTGGGACCCACCGAAAGGGCCTCTGTATTTCGCGAAAAAATGTTACCGCTGTTGACAGCTCGGACCCAACAGCTATATCTTCGCACGCAAGGAAGTGCCTCCTTATTACGCCCAAAAAGAAGAATACTCCCCCTGCTAGCTGGGACCCAGTATAGTGGGCCTACTAAGTTGACGGGGACGAAGAGCTTTGTCAACTTGGTCAATATGCACGATTCTAGCTCGACTGACCATACGATGTCCATCCAACGGCCGTAGTGCCTCTTCAACCTCTGGTCTTCTTGCTCCAGCCGCCCAAAGCAGCGCCGGTCGTGCCGCCTGCTCCTGCCTCTAGTGGCCGGCTGTGCTGCCGCGGAGGCCTCACCGCCCCCATACTACTCCCACCGCTGGCCAGGCCATCCCTCCACTCCACTCACCCACACCCCATGTTATTCTGCGACGACGGCAACGCAGCCGAACCAGTGAACCCTCGTACTCCTCTCTGCGTGGGCATCCACTGCCGCGTCTTCCCGGGCTCCGTGTCGTCCCCTTCCTAGGCCTCGCCGTCATCCACCACCGTGGTGCCCTCGGCGCAGTGTGGTTAATGTGGTCAACAACCGAATTCCATCGGAAGAATGCTGTACATGGAGAGGCTGACAGCTGGGTCCACGGCAGCCACAAGGAAGTGCCTCCTTATTACGCGGAAAATAATTATTCCTCCACCTGACAGCAGGGACCCACCAGACGGGCCACCAGTATTTCGCAAAAAAACGTTTGCCCCTGACTGCTGGGACCCGCCCGACGGGCCACCGTATTTTGCGAAAATAACGTTCCCCCTGCTGTCAGCTCGAACCCACTGGAAGTGCCTCCTTATTACGCACAAAAAAATGAGTACCCCCTGCTAGCTGGGACCCACCTTGGTGGGAGGCTGACTTGTGGGCCTACTAAGTTGACGGGGACGGAGGGCTTTGTCAACTTAGTCAATATAAACGATTCTAGCTCTAGTGACCATATGATGTCCATCCAACGGCCGTAGTGCTTCTTCAACCTCTGGTCTTCTTGATCCAGCTGCCCAAAGCAGCGCCGATCGTGCCGCATGCTCCTGCCTCCCGTGGCCGGATGTGCTGCTGCGGAGGCCTCACCGCCCCCTACTATTCCCACAGCTGGCCAGGCCCTGCGGCAACGGCAGCCTCACACCGCAGCTGAACCAGTGAACCCTCTTACTCCTCTCGGCGCGGGATTCCACTGCCGCGTCTTCCCCGGCTCCCTGTTGTCCCCTTCGTAGGCCTCGCCATCGTCCACTGCCCTGGTGCTCTCGACGCGGCGTGGTCAACATGGTCAAGGAACGACTTCCATCAGATGTGGACTGTATGTGGAGAGGCTGACAGCTGGGTCCGCGGCCGCAGCAAGGAAGTGCCTCCTTATTACACGAAAAATAAATATTCCTCCACCTGACAGCGGGGACCCACCGGACGGGCCACCGTATATCGCGAAAAAAACATTTCCCCCTGACTGCTGGGACCCACCAGCTACACTTCGCACGCAAGGAAGTGCGTCCGGGCAAAAAAACGATTCGCCCCTCTGACTGTTGGGACCCACCAGCTACATTTTTGCACGCAAGGAAGTGCCTGACAGTCGGGACCCACCTGGTCGAAGCGTAAGTAGCATTGTCATTCTGGTCGCGAACGTGTACGTACATACTGGTCGTTGTAGAGGCGCGCACATGTCGTAGTAGAGGCGCGCACGTAGCATCTACACGTACATACAACGGCCAGGGTGCAAGAAAGAAAATACGGCCACGTATGTGTACATACGGGCGGGGTCTCGAACGCCTACTCACGCATACGTACATGGCTGGGTCGGAACGGAGAAACAGCGTCGTCGTCATGTTCATGGGGAGCCAACCGGCTGGGTCGGAACGGAATGCGTGGTCGTGTTCATCGGGAGGGCTTAGACGGAACAAACGATGGAAACGAGGCCTGACATAGCGCACAACAGAGGAAACGGACCTCCTACGGTCGAAACGGGTGTCCTGTTGATCAGGAGGGGTGTGGCGTACCGCAAAACGGAGGAAACAGGCCTCCTACGGTCGAAACGGGGGTCCTGTTGATCGGGGGAGGGGGTGTGGCGTACCGCAAAACGGAGGAAACGGACCCCCTAC
>NC_041393.1:379562530-379593725 GCF_002162155.2 Triticum dicoccoides
TACAGCCGAAGTGGGGGTCCTGTTCATCGGGAGGGGTGTGGCGTACCGCAAAACAAGACTCCATGGGATACTGTTCATCTCCACCATCGACCTCCTCCAGCCTCCACGGGCTACCGTCGACCTCCTCCAGCCTCCACGGGCTCCTGTTCATCCAGCCTCCACTGCGCGCTACTCCACCGGCTACTATTCAACCACCCCTCCACGGGCACCCCTCCACCGTCTACTGTTCATCCAGCCCTCCACACCACGGGGTCCTGTTCAACCACCCCTCCACGGCCACCCCTCCACCGTCTACTGTTCATCCAGCCCTCCACACCACGGGTTCCTGTTCATCCAGAGGCAACGCCACCGCTCACTATTCATCCAACCCCCCCCGGCAACGCTCACTGTTCATCCCAGAGGCAACATCGATCGGCTTGAGTTAGCAGCAGTAGCAAAGGAGTCGCTCCATCGGGTTCAGTTAACAGCCATCGATCGATCTCTCGGGTTCAGTAACGCGTAGCCTACAGTGCAATCGCTCGGGTTCAGTTAGAGCCCAACGCCTCGCTCGAGTTCAGTTAGAGCCAACGCCTCGCACGTGTACGAGAGAAATGCACATCGCTCGGCCCCGACCTCCCACCGTAACCGGCAACTCCCCGAAATTTTCCTCCCCCTCGCTTCTACCATGGTTTTTTCTGTCATGGACGGCCCAAAGAATGTCATGCAGCTGCGTCTCCGGCCCGCCCAGGATGAAAAGCCCATTTTTGTCATGATTTTTTGTCATAGAAGTAGGAGCCCACCACAGCTATGATGATACCGGGTTTTGTCACAATTATCGTCATAGAAGTGTCATATGTATAACAGAAAAAAATTCATTCGACCCAAAATGTCACGGATGTGTCCTTTTTTTGTAGTGTTGCCCAAGATTCGATCGTTGGTATCTCAATAACTAGTTCAATCTCGTTACGGGCAAGTCTCTTTACTCATTTCATAATACATCATCCTGCAACGAACTCATTAGTTACAATGCTTGCAAGGCTTATAGTGATGTGCATTACCGAGTGGGCCCAGAGATACCTCTCCGACAATCGGAATGACAAATCCTAATCTCGAAATACGCCAACTCAACAAGTACCTTTGGAGACACCTGTAGAGCACCTTTATAATCACCCAGTTACGTTGTGACGTTTGGCAGCACACGAAGTGTTCCTCTGGTAAACGGGAGTTGCATAATCTCATAGTTATAGGGACATGTATAAGTCATGAAGAAAGCAATAGCAACATACTAAATGATCAAGTGCTAAGCTAACGGAATGGGTCAAGTCAATCACATCATTCTCCTAATGATGTGATCCTGTTAATCAAATGACAACTCATGTCTATGGTTAGGCAACTTAACCATCTTTGATTGACGAGCTAGTCAAGTAAAGGCATACTAGTGACACTATGTTTGTCTATGTATTCACAAATGTGTTATGTTTCTGGTTAATACAATTCTAGCATGAATAATAAACATTTATCATGAAATAAGGAAATAAATAATAACTTTATTATTGCCTCTAGGGCATATTTCCTTCGGTCTCCCACTTGCACTAGAGTCAATAATCTAGTTCACATCGCCATGTGATTTAACACCAATATTCATATCTGTATATGATTAACACCCATAGTTCACATCGTCATGTGACCAACACCCAAAGGTTTTACTAGAGTCAATAACCTAGTTCACATTTCTATGTGATTAACACCCAAAGAGTACTAAGGTGTGATCATGTTTTGCTCGTGAGAGAAGTTTAGTCAACGGGTCTGTCACATTCAGAGCCGTATGTATTTTGCAAAATATTCTATGTCTACAATGCTCTGTACGGAGCTACTCTAGCTAATTTCTCCCACTTTCAATATGTATCCAGATTGAGACTTAGAGTCATCTGGATCAGTGTCAAAACTTGCATCGACGTAACCCTTTATGAGGAACCTCTTGTCACCTCCATAATCAAGAAACATATCCTTATTCCACTAAGGATAATTTTGACCAATGTCCAGTGATCTACTCCTAGACCAGTATTGTACTCCCTTGCCAAACCAGGGCATAGTATACAATAGGTCTGGTCCATAGCATGGCATACTTTTATAGAACCTATGACTAAGGCATAATGAATGTCTTTCATTCTCTTTCTATTTTCTGTCGTGGTCGGGATTTGAGTCTTACTCAATTTCATACCTTTGTAACACAGGCAAGAACTCTTTCTTTGACTGTTCCTTTTTGAACTAATTCAAAATCTCATCAAGGTATGTACTCATTGAAAAAACTTATCAAGCATCTTGATCTATCTCTATTGATCTTGATGCTCAATGTGTAAGCAGCTTCACCGAGGTCTTTCTTTGAAAAACTCTTATTCAAGTATCCTTTTATGCTATCCAGAATTTCTATATCATTTTCAATTAACAATATGTCATCTATATATAGTTTTAGAAATGTTACAGAGCTCCCACTCACTTTCTTGTAAATACAGGCTTCTCCAAAAGTTTGTATAAAACCATATGCTTTGATCAACCCATCGAAGCATATATTCCAACTCCGAGATGCTTGCACCAGTCCATAGATGGATCGTTGGAGCTTGCCCATTTTGTTAGCACCTTTAGGATTGAGAAAACCTTCTGGTTGCATCATATACAACTCTTATTTAAGAAAACCATTAAGTAATGCAGTTTTGACATCCATTTGCCAGATTTCATAAAATGTGGCAATTGCTAACATGATTCGGACAGACTTAAGCATCGCTACAGTTGAGAAAATCTCATTGTAGTCAACACCTTGAACTTGTCAAAAACCTTTTTGCGACAAGTTGAGCTTTGTAGATAGTAACACTACTATCAACGTCCTTCTTCCTCTTGAAGATCCATTTATTTTCTATGGCTTGCCGATCATCGGGTAAGTCCACCAAAGTCCACACTTTGTTCTCATACATGGATCCTATCTCAGATTTCATGGCCTCCAGCCATTTCGCGGAATCTGGGTTCATCATTGCTTCCTCATAGTTCGTAGGTTTATCAAGGTCTAGTAACATGACTTTCAGAACAGGATTACCGTATCACTCTGGTGCAGACCGTACTCTGAAAGACCTACGAGGTTCTGTAGTAACTTGATCTGAAGTTTCATGATCAATATCATTAGCTTCCTCACTAATTGGTGTAGGCGTCACAGGAACCGGTTTCTGTGATGAACTATTTTCCAATAAGGGAGCAAGTACAGTTACCTCATCAAGTTCTACTTTCCTCCCACTCACATCTTTCGAGAGAAACTCCTTCTCTAGAAAGGATCCATTTTTAGCAACGAATGTCTTGCCTTCGGATCTGTGATAGAAGGTGTACCCAACAGTTTCCTTTGGGTATCCTATGAAGACACATTTCTCCGATTTGGGTTCGAGCTTATCAGGTTGAAGCTTTTTCACATAAGCATCGCAGCCCCAAACTTTAAGAAACGACAACTTTGGTTTCTTGCCAAACCATAGTTCATAAGGCGTCTGAACAGATTTTGATGGTGCCCTATTTAACGTGAATGCAACTATCTCTAATGCATAACCCCAAAACGATATTGGTAAATCGGTAAGAAATATCATTGATCCACCATATCAAATAAAGTGCGGTTATGACATTCGGACACACCGTTACGCTGTGGTGTTCTAGGTGGCATAAGTTTGTGAAACCATTCCACATTATTTTAACTGAAGGCCAAACTCGTAACTCAAATATTCATCTCCAGGATCAGATCGCAGAAACTTTATTTTCTTGTTACGATGATTTTCCACTTCACTCTGAAATTCTTTGAACCTTTCAACTATTTCAGACTTATGTTTCATCAAGTAGATATACCCATATCTGCTCAAATCATCTGTGAAGGTCAGAAAATAACGATACCCGTCACAAGCCTTAATACTCATTAGTCTGCATACATCAGTATGTATTATTTCCAACAAGCCAGTAGCTCGTTCCATTATTCTGGAGAACGGAGTTTTAGTCATCTTGCCCAAAAGGCACGGTTCGCAAGCATCAAATGATTCATAACCAAGTGATTTCGAAAATCCATCTTTATGGAGTTTCTTCATGAGCTTTACACCGATATGACCCAAACGGCAGTGCCACAAATAAGTTGCACTGTCATTATTAACTTTTCATCTTTTGGCATTAATATAATGAACATGTGTATCACTATGATCGAGATCCAACAAACTATTTTCATTGGGTGTATGACCATTGAAGGTTTTATTCATGTAAACAGAACAACAATTATTCTTTGACTTTAAATGAATAACCATATTGCAATAAAAAGTATAGGGAGTGTGTGATGATGATCATATCAATCTTGGAACTACTTCCAACACTCATCGTCACTTCCCCTCAACTAGTCTCTATTTATTATGTAACTCCTGTTTCGAGTTACTAATCTTAGCAACCGAACAAGTATCAAATACTCAGGGGCTACTATAAACACTAGTTAGGCACACATCAATAACATGTATATATCAAATATACCCTTGTTCACTTTGCCATCCTTCTTATCCACCAAATATTCAGGGCATTTCCGTTTCCAGTGACCATTTCCTTTGCAGTGTAAGCACTCAATTTCAGGCTTTGGTCCAGCTTTGGGCTTCTTCGCGGGAGTGACAACTTGCTTGTCATTCTACTTGAAGTTCCCTTTCTTTCCCTTTGCCCTTTTCTTGAAACTAGTGGTCTTTTCAATCATCAACACTTGATGCTCTTTCTTGATTTCTACCTTCGTTGATTTTAACATCGCGAAGAGCTCGGGAATCGTTTTCGTCATCCTTTGCATACTATAGTTCATCACGAAGTTCTACTAACTTGGTGATGATGACTAGAGAACTCTGTCAATCACTATCTGATCTGGAAGATTAACTCCCACTTGATTCAAGCGATTGTAGTACCCAGACAATCTGAGCACATGCTCACTAGTTGAGCAATTCTCCTCCATATTTTAGCTATAGAACTTGTTGGAGACTTCATATCTCTCAACTTGGGTATTTGCTTGAAATATTAACTTCAACTCCTGGAACATCTCATATGGCCCATGACGTTCAAAACGTCTTTGGAGTCCCAATTCTAAGCCATTAAGCATGGTGCACTAAACTATCAAGTAGTCATCATATTGAGCTAGCCAAACGTTCATAACGTCTGCATCTGCTCCTGCAATAGGTCCATCACCTAGCGGTGCCTCAAGGACATAATTTTTCTGTGCAGCAATGAGGACAATCCTCAAATCACGGATCCAATCCGCATCATTGCTACTAACATCTTTCAATACAGTTTTCTCTAGGAACATATCAAAATAAACATATGAAAGCAAGAACGCGAGCTATTGATCTACAACATAATTTGCAAAATACTACCAGGACTATGTTCATGATAAATTTAAGTTCAATTAATCATATTACTTAAGAACTCCCACTTAGATAGACATCTCTCTAATCATCTAAGTGATCACGCGATCCAAATCAACTAAAGCATAACCGATCATCACGTGAAATGGAGTAGTTTTCAATGGTGAATATCACTATGTTGATCATATCTACTATATGATTCACGCTCAACCTTTCGGTCTCAGTGTTCCGAGGCCATATCTGCATATGCTAGGCTCGTCAAGTTTAACCTGAGTATTCTGCATGTGCAAAACTGGCTTGCACCCGTTGTAGATGGGTGTAGAGCTTATCACACCCGATCATCACGTGGTGTCTGGGAACGACGAACTTTGGCAACGGTGCATACTCAGGGGGAACACTTTTATCTTGAAATTTAGTGAGAGATCATCTTATAATGCTACCGTCAATCAAAGCAAGATAAGATGCATAAAAGATAAACATCACATGCAATCAATATAAGTGTTATGATATGGCCATCATCATCTTGTGCTTGTGATCTTCATCTCCGAAGCACCGTCATGATCACCATCGTCACCGGCGCGACACCTTGATCTCCGTCGTAGCATCATTGTCGTCTCGCCAACTATTGCTTCCACGACTATCGCTACCGCTTAGTGATAAAGTAAAGCAATTACAGGGCGATTGCATTGCATACAATAAAGCGACAACCATATGGCTCCTGCCAGTTGCCGATAACTCGGTTACAAAACATGATCATCTCATACAATAAAATATAGCATCATGCCTTGACCATATCACATCACAACATGCCCTGCAAAAACAAGTTAGACGTCCTCTACATTGTTGTTGCAAGTTTTACATGGCTGCTACGGGCTGAGCAACAACCGTTCTTACCTACGCATCAAAACCACAACGATAGTTCGTCAAGTTAGTGTTGTTTTAACCTTCTCAAGTACCGGGCATAGCCACACTCGGTTCAACTAAAGTTGGAGAAACTGACACCCGCCAGCCACCTGTGTGCAAAGCACGTCGATAGAACCAGTCTCGCGTAAGCGTATGCGTAATGTTGGTCCAGGCCGCTTCATCCAACAATACCGCCGAACCAAAGTATGACATGCTGGTAAGCAGTATGACTTGTATCGCCCACAACTCACTTGTGTTCTACTCGTGCATATAACATCTACGCATAAAACCTGGCTCGGATGCCACTGTTGGGTAACATAGTAATTTCAAAAAAATTCCTACGCACACGCAAGATCATGGTGATGCATAGCAACGAGAGGGAAGAGTGTGTCCACGTACCCTCGTAGACCAAAAACGGAAGCGTTAGCACAACGCAGTTGATGTAGTCGTACGTCTTCATGATCCGACCGATCAAGTACTGAATGCACGGCACCTCCGAGTTCAGCACACATTCAGCTTGATGACGTCCCTTGAACTCCGATCCAGCCGAGCTTCGAGGGAGAGTTCCGTCAGCACGACGGCGTGGTGAAGATGATGATGTTCTATCGACGCAGGGCTTCGCCTAAGCACTGCTATGATATTATCGAGGTGGACTATGGTGGAGGGGGGCACCGCACATGGCTAAGAGATCCAAGGGATCAATTGTTGTGTCTAGAGGTGCCCCCCTGCCCCCGTATATAAAGGAGGGAGGGAGAGGCCGGCCCTAGAGGGGGCGCGCCAAGTGTGGGGAGTCCTACTAGGACTCCCAAGTCCAAGTAGGATTGCCCTTTCCTTTCCAGAGTAGGAGAGAAGGAAAGAGGGGCAGAGGGAGAAGGAAAAGGGGGCTGCACCCCTTGTCCAATTCGGACCAGAGGGGGGGCGCGTCCTTCCTTTTGGCCTCTCTCCTCTATTCCCGTATGGCCCAATAAGGCCCATGTACTCCCCGGTGAATTCCCGTAACTCTCCGGTACTCCGAAAAATACCCGAATCACTCGAAACCTTTCCAAAGTCCGAATATAGTCGTCCAATATATCGATCTTTACGTCTCGACCATTTCGAGACTCCTCGCCATGTCCCCGATCTCAGTCGGGACTTCGAACTACCTTCGGTATATCAAAACACATAAACTCATAATATAACCGTCATTGAACTTTAAGTGTGCGGACCCTACGGGTTCAAGAACTATGTAGACATGACCGAGACACGTCTCCGGTCAATAACCAATAGGGAAACCTGGATGCTCATATTGGCTCCCACATATTCTACGAAGATCTTTATCGGTCAAACCGCATAACAACATACGTTGTTCCCTTTGTCATCGGTATGTTACTTGCCCGAGATTCGATCATCGGTATCTCAATACCTAGTTCAATCTCGTTACCGGCAAGTCTCTTTACTCGTTCCGTAGTACATCATCCTGTAACTAACTCATGAGTTACAATGCTTGCAAGGCTTATAGTGATGTGCATTACCGAGTGGGTCCAGAGATACCTCTCCGACAATCGGAGTGACAAATCCTAATCTCGAAATACGCCAACTCTACTAGCACCTTCGGAGACACCTGTAGAGCACATTTATAATCACCCAGTTACGTTGTGATGTTTGGTAGCAGACAAATTGTTCCTCCGGTAAACGGGAGTTGCATAATCTCATAGTTATAGGAACATGTATAAGTCATGAGGAAAGCAATAGCAACATACTAAACGGTCAAGTGCTAAGCTAATGGAATGGGTCAAGTCAATCACATCATTCTCCTAATGATGTGATCCCGTTAATCAAATGACAACTCATGTCTATGGTTAGGAAACTTAACCATCTTTTATTAATGAGCTAGTCAAGTAGAGGCATACTAGTGACACTATGTTTGTCTATGTATTCACACATGTATTATTTTTCCGGTTAATACAATTCTAGCATGAATAATAAACATTTATCATGAAATAAGGAAATAAATAATAACTTTATTATTGCCTCTAGGGCATATTTCCTTCAGAACATCACTATGTTGATCATATCTACTATATGATTCACGCTCGACCTTTCGGTCTCAGTGTTCCGAGGCCATATCTGCATCTGCTAGGCTCGTCAAGTTTAACCTGAGTATTCTGCGTGTGCAAAACTGGCTTGCACCCATTGTATGTGAACGTAGAGCTTATCACACCCGATCATCACGTGGTGTCTCGGCATGACGAACAGTAGGAATGGTGCATACTCAGGGAGAACACTTGTACCTTTGATCAAAATATAATGCTACCGACATTCTAAGAGAAATAAGATGCATAAAGGATAAACATCACATGCAATCAAAATATGTGACATGATATGGCCATCATCATCTTGTGGCTTTGATCTCCATCTCCAAAGTACCGTCATGATCTCCATCATCACCGGCATGACACCATGATCTCTATCAACGTGTCATCACATGGTTGTCTCGCCAACTATTGTTTTTGCAACTATTGCTATCCCATAGCGATAAAGTAAAGCAATTATATGGCGCTTGCATCTTATGCAATAAAGAGACAAGCATAAGGCTCCTGCCAGTTGCTGATAACTTTAACAAAACATGATCGTCTCATACAACAAATTATATCTCATCACGTCTTAACCATATCACATCACAACATGCCCTGCAAAAACAAGTTAGACATCCTCTACTTTGTTGTTGCAAGTTTTACGTGGCTGCTACAGGCTTAGCAAGAACCGTTCTTACCTATGCATCAAAACCACAATGATTTTTCATCAAGTGTGCTATTTTAACCTTCAACAAGGACCGGGCGTAGCCACACTCGATTCAACTAAAGTTGGAGAAACAGACACTCACTAGCCACCTGTGTGCGAAGCACGTCGGTAGAAACAGTCTCGCGTAAGCGTATGCATAATGTCGGTCTGAGCCACTTCAAAGTATAACATGCTGGTAAGCAGTATGACTATCATCGTCCACAACTCTTTGTGTCCTACTCGTGCATATAACATCTACGCATAGACCTGGCTCGGATGCCACTGTTGGGGAACGCGGTAATTTCAAAAAAAATCCTACGATCACGCAAGATCTATCTATGTGATGCATAGCAACGAGAGGGGAGAGTGTGTCCACGTACCCTCGTAGACCGAAAGCAGAAGCGTTTAGTTAACATGGTTGATGTAGTCGAACGTCTTCGCGATCCAACCGATCCAAGCACCGAACGTACGGCACCTCCGCGTTCATCACATGTTCAGATCGATGACGTCCCTCGTACTATTGATCTAGTTGAGGACGAGGGAGAGTTCCATCAGCATGACAGCATGGCAACGGTGATGATGAAGTTACCCGCATAGGGCTTCGCCTAAGCACTACGACAATATGACCGAGGTGTGTAACTGTGGAGGGGGGCACCGCACACGGCTAAGACAAATCTTGGAGTGCCTTTGGAATGCCCCTGCCCATGTATATAAAGGAGGGAGGAAGAGGAGGCCGGCCTTGAGGGGGTGCGCCAAAAGGGGGAGTCCTACTTGGACTCCCGGTCCAAGTAGGATTTGGTCCCCCCTTTCCTCTTCCAACTAGGAGAAGGAAGGGAAGGAGGAAGAGGGAATAAAAAAGGAGGGGGGCGCCGCCCCCTCCTAGTCCAATTCGGACCAGCCCATGGGGGGGCGCGCGGCCACCCCTTGAGGCCCTTCTCTCCTTTCCCGTATGGCCCATTAAGGCCCACTACTTCCCCTGGCGAATTCTCTTAACTCTCCGGCAATCCGAAGAATACCCCTTGTCATCGGTATGTTACTTGCTCGAGATTCGATCGTTGGTATCATCATACCTAGTTCAATCTCGTTACCGGCAAGTCTCTTTACTTGTTTCGCAATGCGTCATCCCACAACTAACTCATTAGTCACATTGCTTGCAACGCTTATAGTGATGTGCATTACTGAGAGGGCCCAGAGATACCTCTCTGATACACGGAGTGACAAATCCTAATCTCGATTTATGCCAACCCAACAAACACCTTCGGAGACACCTGTAGAGTATCTTTATAATCACCCATTTACGTTGTGACGTTTTATAGCACACAAGGTGTTCCTCCGGTATTCAGGAGTTGCATAATCTCATAGTCTGAGGAACATGTATAAGTCATGAAGAGAGCAGTAGCAATGAAACTATAACGATCATAATGCTAAGCTAACGGATGGGTCATGTACATCACATCATTCTCCTAATGATGTGATCCCGTTCATCAAATGACAACACATGTCTATTGTTTGGAAACATAACCATCTTTGATTAACGAGCTAGTCTAGTAGAGGCATACTAGGGACAATATGTTTTGTCTATGTATTCACACATGTACTAAGTTTCCGGTTAATACAATTCTAGCATGAATAATAAACATTTATCATTATATAAGGAAATAAATAATAACTTTATTATTGCCTCTAGGGCATATTTCCTTCACCTCCTTGGCCACAACTTTTTTTGATTGCTCAAAAGGTCGTTGAGATTCTTCTCACCTTGTATGCAAGACACAAGGCCTTTCTCAAGTTGCTCCTTCAACTTGGCATTCTCCTCGACAAGATGCACATGCTCACAACACACGTTAGTAGAATTTGCATTATCAATTAATACCATATGAGGAAAAGTGGCTTTCTCCTTGGTTAGCTTCGCTTGGAGTTGATCATGAGACTCCTTGAGGCTAGCATGAGCACCCTTCAAGACTTTGTGAGCCTTCTCAAGTACATCAAACTCCTCCTTGAGTCTAGCATGGTCAACCCCAAGTTTAGCCTTCTCAGAATTGAGCACACGTGATACAACAAGAGCATTATCAAGATCTTTCTTTAATTTAGCATGGTCATGGTTGTGTGACTCCTCAAGAGCCAAACGATGAACATGCTCTTCCTCAAGTGCATTAGAGAGATCCGATATCCCATCGGCATAGTAATGACTATGACCTTCAATCTTAGAGATAGTTTCTTCATGAGACTCGATCATGTCATTGGCTTCACCACGTTGTTCCAAGAGAGCAACGAAGTGCTTCTTGGATTTGCCCTTGAGATTACACATAAAAGACTCAAATTCATTTACTTCCTCATTAGACACCTCACTTTCATCAATGCGATCCGTCAAGGAAGGATTAGTAATGATGGTGGTTTTGATGTTGGGGGTGACCTTGTTGGTGGCTTTAGCCATGAGGCACTTGGCGGTGATGTTCTCATTGGGTGAATCGAAGAGAGACACCCGTGGAGTTGTGGAAATGGCAACAGAGGCCATGGCCATGGCTTCACTATCTTCATCGTCATCATCATCATCATTGTATTCTTCTTGTGCCACCAACCCTTTCGTTGGAGTCTTCTTGGTGAAGTTGTTCTTGTTGGGGAAGGACTTGGCTTTGTCTTTTCGGATGAGCTTGCCACCATTGTCTTCCCGCTTCTTGGAAGGGCACTCCGCAACAAAATGGCTCACATTGCCACAATTGTAGCATGTTCTCACACGTTGCTTGCCCTTGAATCCACTTGAGTTATTCTTGTTGAAGTTGGGCCTTGTGTTCTTCTTGATCCAAAATTACCTTGAAGCAAGAGCCATGTGCTAATGGTAATCATATCTCGTATCTTCGGGGTTGCTCTCCTCATCTTCTTCTTCATCCTCTTCTTCCACACTAACCTTGGCCTTCAAGGCAAGGTTGGGTTATTTGCTCTTTGAGTATGCAACACCGCATTGTCGGCGGTCTTGTCCAAGATCCTCATTGCCACAAACTCATCCAACACTTCACTTGAGGACAAGGTGTGGAAGTCTGGCCTTTGACGGATGATGGAGGACATGTCCTTGTGGTTAGGCATCATGGCCTTGAGGAACTTCCGCTTTATCCAATTGTCATCCGTATCCTTGCTCCCATGATCTCGGAGTGAGACAGCGAGAGTAGTTAATCTCCGTTAAAGCTCACGAGATTCTTTATCTTCATTCATTGCAAACTCATCAGCTTCATCTTGCACCACCTCATAGTTGGAGCGTTCAATGCTTGCGCTTCCCTTGTAAAGGGAAACAACATGGTGCCATGCTTCCTTGGCCAACGTGAAGGGTCGGAGATGCGCAATGTCTTCGGGTGTAATTGCATCTTGGATGATGAAGAGATCATTCTCATTGAATTGATTATCCACGGCTTCTCTAGGGGTGAAGTTGCTTCGATCATGCGGATAGAAACCTTCCTCAATGATTCTCCAAAGATTAGTATTAACATGGTTTAAATGACATTTAAAGCGATAAACCCAAGAGTCAAAATCCTCATTCTTCACAATCTTGGGAGGAGAACCCGCATGATTTAAATAAGTGGAGGGAACCGGTCCTCCATAAGTAAGAGGTGGTTCAACATGAGAATAGATGCCATTTCCACTTTTACCACTAGGCCAAGGAACCTTTTCACTAGAAGCTTCCCCCTTGTCGGAGTTGGCATCCACCACCTTGTTAGTGGGAGCAACCACTTCCAAAGGTGCGGTGGATAATTTAAGACCATCAAGGAACTCTTTGAACATGCCTTTGACCTCGGTCGTCATAGAGGTTTTCAATGTGTCCGAAGCCACATTGAGTTCCTCACGTGAGACCGAGGATCCCCCATCGGCCATAGACGAAGAAGGATTCACACAGGGGTGCTCCTCCTCACCGTCTGTAGTGTCAACCATACTCTTAGGATGGTAAATCCCTTAATTAAGAGACGAGGCTCTGATACCAATTAAAAGGATCGATATAGTTGACTAGAGGGGGGGGGTGAATAGGCAACTAACAATTTTTAGCTTTTCTTTACCAAATTAAACTAGGTTGTCTAGATATGCAACTAGGTGAGCAACCTATATGATGCAACAACAATAAACACACAAGCAAGCAAGGATATAACACAATAAAACTTGCACAAGTAAAGGTAAGAGATAACCAAGAGCGGAACCGATGGAGACAAGGATGTGTTACCAAAGTTCCTTCCCTTTGAGGGGAAGTACGTATCCGTTGGAGCGGTGTGGAGGCACAATGCTCCCCAAGAAGCCAGTAGGGCCACTGTATTCTCCTCACGCTCTCACACAATGCGAGATGCCGTGATTCCACTATTGATGCCCTTAGAGGCGGCGACCGAACCTTTACAAACAAGGTTGGGGCAATCTCCACAAATTAATTGGAGGCTCCCAACGACACCACGAAGCTTCACCACAATGGACTATGGCTCCATGGTGACCTCAACCGTCTAGGGTGCTCAAACACCCAAGATTAACAAGATCCGCAAGGGGTTACTTGGGGGAATCAAATTTCTCTTAGTGGAAGTGTAGATCGTGGCCTTCTCAACCAATCCCTAGAGAATCAACAAGTTTGATTGGCTACGGAGAGAGATCGGGCGAAAATGGAGCTTAGAGCATCAATGGAGCTTAGAGATGGAAGAGGTAGTCAACTCGGGGAAGAAGACACCCTTTTATAATCAAGGGACAAATCCAACCATTATCCACCAACTCAACCTGCGACACGCGGTACTACCGCATCACACAAGCGGTACTATCGCACGGGCCTGCGGTACTTCCGCAGGACCGGGGTACTAACGCAGGCAAGGCAGGGGCCAATACTAGTCCTGATGTGCTAAGACAGGGAGCGGTAGATCCGCTGACGCGGTACTACCGCACCCCCTTGCGGTACTACCGTAAGGCAGGCGTAGTCTAGGCTGAGAAGACACGGACATAAAAAATTACATCCGTGACTACTTCCGCTGAGTTTAGATCTATGAAAAAATCCGACACGGTACTACCACAAGCCTAGAGCGGTACTACCGTGTAGGGTGCGGATGTAAAAAATTACATCCGCCCCTACTTACGCTTATGCTGTTATGCCTGGCCAGAGCTCACGGTACTACCGCGCCCAAGGCGCAGTACTACCGCGTAGGGCGCGAATGTAAAAAACTACATCCGACCCTACTACCGCTTGAGCAACTGCGCCTGGCCTGAGGCCACGGTACTACTGCTCCCAAGGAGCGGTACTACCGTTAGCACCTACGGTACTACCATGCTGGAGTCTGGTACTACCGCAAGGGCCAGCGGTAGTACCGCTCTGGAGAGCAGTACTACCGCCTGCCTCAGTTCAGCAACATTAGGAATCCTTCATTTTGCAGAGACACAAAGAGATGAAGGATGCAAAAGAGCCAAAGGAAAGGGGGTGCAAAAAGGAACAGACGTGTACGTGAGATTCCACCCAAACCTTTCCAACGCGGGCCCCCTCCTAATTGTACGGCTTTCCTACAACTCAAATCCACCGAAAAGAAACATAGAGAAACGCCGTCTTCAATAGTCCTCGAGGGGCACCAAATCATCTTGTGTTTAGACATGATATATCTAAAATGCTCAATACACATGATTAGTCCGCAAAAGCATTGTCATCAATCACCAAAACTACTAAGGGGTAAATATGCCCTTACAATATTCTGTGTAGATCTTTATTGGTCGAACCGTTATGACAACATACGTAATTCCCTTTGTCCATCGGTATGTTACTTGCCCGTGATTCGATCGTTGGTATCTTCATACCTAGATTAATCTCGTTACCGGCAAGTCCCATTACTCGTTCCATAATACATCACCTTGTGACTAACTCCTTAGTCATTTGGCTTGCAAGCTTATGATGTGTATTACCGAGAGGGCCAGAGATACCTCTCCGATATTCGGAGTGACAAATCCAAATCTCGATCTATGCCAACTCAATAAACACCTCCAAAGATACCTGTAGAGCATCTTTATGATCATCCAGTTACGTTGTAACATTTGATAGCACACAAGGTATTCCTCCGGTATCCGGGAGTTGCGTAATCTCATAGTCGAAGGAATATGTATTTGACATAAAGAAAGCAATATCAATAAACTGAACGATCATTATGATAAGCTAACAGATGGGTCTTGTCCATCACTTCATTCTCCTAATGATGTGATCCCGTTATCAAATGACAACACATGTCTATGGTTAGGAAACCTTAACCATCTTTGATCAACAAGCTAGTCTAGTAGAGGCTTACTAGAGACACGATATTTGTTTATGTATTCCCACATGTATTTAAGTTTACGATCGATACAATTATAGCATGAATAATAAACCTTTATCACGAATAAGGAAATATAATATGCAAGAACAACTTTATTATTGCCCCTACGACATATTTCCTTCAGTCTCCCACTTGCATTACAGTCAATAATCTAGTTCACAGCAGCATGTGATTTAACACCCATAGTTCACATCGCCATGTGACCAACACCCAAAGAGTTTACTAGAGTCAATAATCTAGTTCACATCACCATGGTTAACACCCAAAGAGTATTAAGGAGTGATCATGTTTTGCTTGTGAGAGAAGTTTAGTCAACGGGTCTGTCACATTCAGATCCGTATGTATTTTTGCAAATTTCTCTGTCTATAAAGCTCTGTATGGAGCTACTATAACTAATTGCCCCCACTTTTCAATATGTATCCAGATTGAGACTCAGAGTCATCTGAATCAGCGTCAAAGCTTGCATCGACGTAACCCTTTATGACAAACTTTTTATTACCTCCATAATCGAGAAATATCTCCTTAGTCCTTTTAGGTAACTAAGGATAATTTTGACTGTTGTCCAGTGATCTACTCCTCTATCACTATTGTACCTCCTTGCCAAACTCATGGCAAGGTACACAACATGGCATACATTATAGAACCTATGGCTGAGGCATAGGGAATGACTTTCATTCTCTCTCTATCTTCTGTCCTGGTCGGGTTTTGAGTCTTACTCAACTTCGGACCTTGCAACATAGGCAAAAACCCTTTCTTTGACTGATCCATTTTTAACTTCTTCAAAATCATGTCAAGGTATGTGCTTTGTGAAAGTCCTATTAAGCGTCTTGATCTATCCTTTTATGCTATTCAGAAATTCTATATCATTTTCAATCAATAATATGTCATCCACATATAATATCATAAATGCTACAGAGCTCCCACTCACTTTCTTGTAAATACATGCTTCACAATAAGTCTGTATAAAGCCATATGCTTTGATCACCTCATCAAAGCATATATTCCAACTTCGAGATGCTTGCACCAGTCCATAGATGGATTGCTGGAGCTTGCACACTTTGTTAGCATCTTTAGGATCGACAAAAACTTCTCGTTGCATCATATACAACTCTTCTTTAATATCCATTAAGGAATCCAGTTTTTGACATCCATTTGCCAGATTTCATAATTATAAAGTGCGGCAATTGCTAACATGATTCAGACAGACTTAAGCATCGCTACGGGTGAGAAAGTCACATTGTAGTCAACCCCTTGAACTTGTAGAAAACACTTTTGTGACAAGTAGAGCATTGTAGACAGTAACATTACCATCAACATTTGTCTTCTTCTTGAAGATCCACTAATTCTCTATGGCTTGCCGATCATCGGGCAAGTCCACCAAAGTCCACACTTTGTTCTCATACATGGATCCTATCTTAGATTTCATTGCCTCAAGCCATCTATCAGAATGTGGGCTCATCATAGCTTCTTCATAGTTCGTAGGTTCGCCTTGATCTAGTAACATGACTTCGAGGACAAGATTACCGTACCACTCTGGTGCGGAACGTGCTCTGGTTGACCTATGAGGTTCAGTAGTAACTTGATCTGAAGTTTGATGATCATTATCATTAGCTTCCTCTTTAGTTGGTGTAGGCATCACGGGAACAGTTTTATGTGATGTGCTACTTTCCAATTCGAGAGAAGGTACAATTACCTCATCAAGTTCTACTTTCCTCCCACTCACTTCTTTCGAGAGAAACTCCTTCTCTAGAAAGGACTCATTCTTAGCAATAAAGATCTTGCCTTCGAATCAGTGGTAGAAGGTGTACCCAATTGTTTCCTTAGGGTATCCTATGAAGGTGCACTTCTCCGATTTAGGTTAGAGCTTATCAGGCTGAAGCCTTTTGACATAAGTGTCGCACCCCCCAAACTTTAAGAAACGATAGCTTAGGTTTCTTGCCAAACCATAGTTCATACGGTGTCATCTCAACGGACTTAGACGGTGCCCTATTTAACGTGAATGCAGCTATCTCTAATGCATAACCCCAAAACGATAGTGGTAAATTGGTAAGAGACATCATAGAACACACCATATCTAATAAAGTACAGTTACGACGTTCAGACACACCATTACTCTGTGATGTTCCAGGTGGCGTGAGTTGTGAAACTATTTCACATTGTTTTAAATGAAGGCCAAATTCGTAACTCAAATATTCGCCTCTGCGATTAGATCGTAGAAACTTTATTTTCTTGTTACGATGTTTCTCCACTTCACTCTGAAATTCTTTGAACTTTTCAAATGTTTCAGACTTGTGTTTCATTAAGTAGATATACCCATATCTGCTCAAATCATCTGTGAAGGTCAGAAAATAACGACGCTGCGTGCTTCAATACTCATCGGACCGCATACATCAGTATGTATTATTTCCAATAAGTCATTAACTCGCTCCTTTGTTTTGGAGAACGGAGTTTTAGTCATCTTGCCTATGAGGCATGGTTCACAAGTACCAAATGATTCATAATCAAGTGATTCCAAAATCCCATCTGCATGGAGTTTCTTCATACACTTGACACCAATATGACCTAAACAGGAGTGCCACAAGTATGTTGCACTATCATTACCAACTTTGCATCTTTTGGCATCAATATTATGAATATGTGTATCACAACGGTCGAGATTCAATAAATCATTCACATTGGGTGTATGATCATAGAAGGTTTTATTCATGTAAATAGAACAACAATTATTCTTTGACTTAAATGAATAACTGTATTGCAATAAACATGATCAAATCATACTCATGCTCAATGGAAACACCAAATACATTTATTTAGGTACAACACTAATCCCGAAGGTAGAGGGAGTGTGTGGTGGTGATCGTATCAACCTTGGAATCACTTCCAACACACATCGTCACCTTGCCCTTAACTAGTCTCTGTTTATTCTGCAACTCCTGTTTCGAGTTACTAATCTTAGTACTGAACCGGTATCAACTACCCAGGGGCTACTATTAATACTAGTAAGGTACACATTAATAACATGTATATCAAGTATACCTTTGTTCACTTTGCCATCCTTCTTATCCGCCAAGTATTTGGGGCAGTTTTGTTTCCAGTGACCATTTCCTTTGCAGTAGACGCACTCAGTTTCAGGCTTGGGTCCAGCTTTGGGCTTCTTCATGGGAGCGGCAACTTGCTTGCCATTCTTCTTGAAGTTCCCTCTCTTTCCCTTGCCCTTTTTCTTGAAACTAGTTGTCTTGTTAACCATCAACACTTGATGCTCTTTCTTGATTTCTGCCATCGCCGATTTCAGCATCGCGAAGAGCTCGAGAATCATTTTCGCCATCCCTTCCATATTATAGTTCATCACGAAGTTCTAGTAGATTGGAGATAGTGACTAGAGAACTTTGTCAACACTATCTTATTTTGAAGATTAACTCCCACTTGATTCAAGCAATTATAGTACCCAGACATTCTGAGCACATGCTCACAGGCTGAGCTATTCTCCTCCATCTTGTAGGAAAAGTACCGGTCAGAGGTCTCATACCTCTCGACACGGGAATAAGTCTGAAATACCAATTTCAGCTCTTGGAACATCTCATATGCTCCGTGGCGCTCAAAACATTTTTGAAGTCCCGGTTCATGGCACACTAAAATATTAAGTAGTCATCATATTGAGCTTGCCAAACGTTCATAACGTCTGCATCTGCTCCTGCAATAGGTCTGTCACCTAGCGGTGCATTAAGGACATAATTCCTCTGTGCATCAATGAGGATAATCCTCAGATCACGGACCCAATCCACATCATTGCTACTATCATCTTTCAACTTAGTTTACTCTAGGAACATATCAAAAATAGGGGAGCTATATCATGAGCTATTGATCTACAATATAGATATGCAAAAACTACAAGACTAAGTTCATGATAAATTAAGTTCAATTAATCAAATTACTAATGAACTCCCACTCAAATAAACATCCCTCAAGTTATCTAAGTGATACATGATCCAAATTAACTAACCCATGTCCGATCATCACGTGAGATGGGGTAGTCATCAATGGTGAACATCTCTATGTTAATCATATCTACTATATGACTCATCTTTGACATTTCGGTCTCTAGTGTTCCGAGACCATGTCTGTACATGCTAGGCTCGTCAAGCTTAACCAAGTATTCTACATGTGCAAAACTGTTTTACACCTGTTGTATGTGAACGTAGAGTCTATCACACCCCATCATCACGTGGTGTCTCGAAACGACGAATTTTCGTAACGGTGCATACTCGGGGAGAACACTTATATCTTGAAATTTAGTGAAGGGATCATCTTATAATGCTACTGTCATTCTAAGCAAAATAAGATGCACAAAAAATAAACATCACATGCAATCAAAATATGTGACATGGTATGGCCATCATCATCTCAGGCTTTTGATCTCCATCTCCAAAGCATCGTCATGATCTCCATCATCACCGGCTCAAACCTTGATCTCCATCATTGTGTCGTGGTCGTCTCGCCAACTATTGCTTCTACAACTATTGCTAGCGATAAAGTAAAGCAATTACATGGCGTTTGCAATTCATATATACAATAAAGAGACAACCATAAGGCTCCTACCGGCTGTCGATAACTTAAAAAACATGATCATCTCATACAATAACGAATGTCACATCATGTCTTGACCATATCACATCACAAAATACCCTGCAAAAACAAGTTAGACGTCCTCTACTTTGTTGTTGCAAGATTTAGGTGGCTGCTACAGGTTTCTAGCAAGAACAGTTCTTACCTACGCAAAAACCACAACGGTGATTCATCAAGTTTGTTGTTTTAACCTTCTTCAAGGATCGGCCGTAGTCAAATTCGATTCAACTAAAGTAGGAGAAACAGACACCCGCCAGCTACCTTTATGCAAAACTAGTTGCATGTCAGTCGGTAGAACCGGTCTCATGTGCATGGACATCTAAGGTTGGTTTGGACCGCTTCATCCCACAATACCGCCGAATAAAATAAGACGTTGGTGGTAAGCAGTATGACTATCACCGCCCACAACTCTTTGTGTTCTACTTGTGCATATCATCTACGCATGGACCTGTCTCATGATGCCACTGTTTAGAACGTTGCATGGAAAACAAAAAAAATCCATGCACATGCAATGATCTATCCATGGAGATGCATAGAAACGAGAGGTGAGAGTATGTCTACGTACCCTCGTAGACCGTAAGCGGAAGCGTTTCACAACGCGATTGATGTAGTCGAACTTTCTTCGCGCTCCAACCGATCTAGTACCGAACGCACGACACCTCCGCATTCTGCACACATTCAGCTCGATGACGTCCTCCTCCTTCTTAATCCAGCAATACGGCAAGGTAGAAGATGAGTTCCGGCAGCACGACGGTGTGGTGACGGTGATGGTGATGTGATCTTCGCAGGGCTTCGCCTAAGCACTACGAAAATATGACCGATGGAGTAAACGGTGGACGGGGGCGCCGCACACGGCTAAGACAATGTTGTGTCCTTGTGTGGCGCCCCCTCCCCACATATATATAGGTGGGAGGGGAGGAGAGGCAGCCAGGCGCGCCCTAGGGCTGGCCGCCGGCGCCCTAAGAGCCTTGCCTTGCCTTGCGCCCCCCTGCCATGTTTTACCAAGGAGGGAAGGAAAGAGGGGGGGAGTCCTACTCCACACTTTCCTTTCCCTCCCCTCTTTCCTTCTCCTCCTATGTCGGCCTGCTATGGTGGCGCACCAGCCCCGGTGTGTTCCCTCTCTTGGCCCATAAGGCCCGTAACTTTGTCGGGGGTGCCCGGAACCCCTTCCGGTGACCCCCGTACCCCCCTGAAACACTTCCGGTGTCCGAATACCATCGTCCTATATATCAATACTTACCTCTCGACCATTTCAAGACTCGTCGTCTTGTCCGTGATCTACTCCGGGACTCCGGACGACATTCGGTCACCAAAACATATAACTCATATAACAGTATATCATCAACGAACGTTAAGCATGCGGACCCTACGGGTTTGAGAACTATGTAGACATGACCGAGACACCTCTTCGGTCAATAACCAATAGCGGAACCTGGATTCCCATATTGGTTCCTACATATTCTACAAAGATCTTTATTGGTCGAACCGTTATGACAACATATGTAATTCCCTTTGTCCATCAGTATGTTACTTGCCCGAGATTCGATCGTCGGTATCTTCATACCTAGTTTAATCTCATTACTAGCAAGTCTCTTGACTCGTTCCATAATACATCACCTTGTGACTAACTCCTTAGTCATTTTCTTGCAAGCTTATGATGTATATTACCGAGAGGGCCCAGAGATACCTATCTGATACTCGGAGTGACAAATCCTAATCTTGATCTATGCAACCTCAACAAACACCTTCGGAGATACCTATAGAGCATCTTTATGATCATCCAGTTACGTTGTGATGTTTGATAAAACACAAGGTATTCCTCCGGTATCCGGGAGTTGCATAATCTCATAGTTGAAGGAATATTTATTCAACATGAAGAAAGCAATAGCAATAAACTGAACGATCATTATGCTAAGCTAACGAATGGGTCTTGTCCATCACTTCATTCTCATGTGATCCCGTTATCAAATGACAACACATGTCTATAGCTAGTAAACCTTAACCATCTTTAATCAATGAGCTAGTCTAGTAGACTAGGGACACGGTATTTGGTTATGTATTCACACATGTATTTAAGTTTTCGATCAATAAAGTTATAGCATGAATAATAAACCTCTACCACGAATAAGGAAATATAATATAAATAACAACTTTATTATTGCCTCTAGGGCATATTTCCTTCATACGGGACCACATAGCCCCGACAACGCCTCTGCGCCGCATGTAGATATTGACTCCGCCTCTAGCTGCTCGGATCTGTCTCGTCGGCGGTTTGCCGGCAAAGGCACTCGGTTGTTGCCCGGGCTCGGCACTGGCCCAGCGGCTCGTCGGCTCGCCGTTGCGGTCATAAAGTGCGAGACTTCCCGCGACAGTTCGCGCCGCGTTCCTACCACGCTGGAACATCCTCAATGGGTATTCTTCAAGTTCAAAAAAGATGGGGTATGTGCTTCTTTTGAATTGGTTGTGCTCCAGGATTCGACGCATTTCCGATAGCTCATTGCTTACTAAATTTTGTGTGTACGATGGATGCAAGTTTTTGAAGGAAATATGCCCTGGAGGCAATAATAAATTTATTATTTATTTCCTTATTTCATGATAAATATTTATTATTCATGCTAGAATTGTATTAACCGGAAACTTGATACATGTGTGAATACATAGACAAACAGAGTGTCACTAGTATGCTTCTACTTGACTAGCTCGTTGAATCAAAGATGGTTAAGTTTCCTAGCCATAGACATGAGTTGCCATTTGATTAATGGGATCACATCATTAGAGAATGATGTGATTGACTTGACCCATTCTGTTAGCTTAGCACTTGATCATTTAGTATGTTCCTATTGCTTTCTTCATAACTTATACATGTTCCTATGACTATGAGATTATGCAACTTCCATTTACCGGAGGAACACTTTGTGTGCTACCAAACATCACAACATAACTAGGTGATTATAAAGGAGCTCTACAGGTTTCTCCGAAGGAACATGTTGAGTTGCGTATTTTGAGATTAGGATTTGTCACTCTTATTGTCGGAGAGGTATCTCTGGGCCCTCTCGGTAATGCACATCACTATAAGCCTTGCAAGCAATGTGACTAATGAGTTAGTTGCGGGATGATGCATTACATAACGAGTAAAGAGACTTGCCGGTAACGATATTGAACTAGGTATTGAGATACCGACGGTCAAATCTCGGGCAAGTAACATACCGATGACAAAGGGAACAACGTATGTTGTTATGCGGTTTGACCGATAAAGATCTTCGTAGAATATGTGGGAGTCAATATGAGCATACAGGTTCCGCTATTGGTTATTGACCGGAGATGTGTGTCGGTCATGTCTATATTGTTCTCGAACCCGTAGGGTCTGCACGCTTAAAGTTCGATTATGGTTATATTATGAGTTTATGTGTTTTGATGTACCAAAGGAGTTCGGAGTCCCGGATGAGATCGGGGACATTATGAGGAGTCTCAAAATGGTCGAGATGTAAAGATCGATATATTGGACGACTACATTCGGACATCAGAAAGGATCCGAGTGATTCGGGTATTTTTCGGAGTACCGGAGAGTTACGGGAATTCGTATTGGGCCTTAATGGGCCATACGGGAAAGGAGAGAAAGGCCCCAAAGGGTGGCCGCACCCCTCCCCATGGACTAGTCCGAATTGGACTAGGGAGGGGGGCCCTTCCTTCCTTCTCCTTCTCCCTTCCCTTCTTCCACTCCAACAAGGAAAGGAGGAGTCCTACTCCCGGTGGGAGTAGGACTCCCCCCTTGGCGCGCCCTCCTCCTAGGCCGGCCACCTCCCCCTTGCTCGTTTATATACGGGGGAAGGGGGCACCTCTAGACACAACAATTGATCCCTTGGATCTCTTAGCCGTGTGCGGTGCCCACCTCCACCATAATCCACCTCGATAATATCATAGCGGTGCTTAGGCGAAGCCCTGCGTCGGTAGAAAATCATCATCCTCACCACGCCGTCGTGCTGACGGAACTCTCCCTCAAAGCTCAGCTGGATCGGAGTTCGAGGGACGTCATCGAGTTGAACGTGTGCATAACTCGGAGGTGTCGTGCGTTCGGTACTTGATCGGTCGGATCGTGAAGAAGTACGACTACATCAACCGCGTTGTGATAATGCTACCGCTTTCGGTGTACGAGGGTACGTGGACACACTCTCCCCTCTCGTTGCTATGCATAACCATGATCTTGTGTGTGCGTAGGAATTTTTTTGAAATTACTACATTCCCCAACAGTGGCATCTGAGCCTGGTTTTATGCGTAGATGTTATATGCACGAGTAGAACACAAGTGAGTTGTGGGCGATACAAGTCATACTGCTTACCAGCATGTCACACTTTGGTTCGGCGGTATTGTTGGATGAAGCGACCCGGACCGACATTACGCGTACGCTTACGCGAGACTGGTTCTACCGACGTGCTTTGCACACATGTGGCTGGCGAGTGTCAGTTTCTCCAACTTTAGTTGAACTGAGTGTGGCTACGCCCAATCCTTGAGAAGGTTAAAACAGCACTAACTTGACGAACTATCATTGTGGTTTTGATACGTAGGTAAGAATGGTTCTTGCTCAGCCCATAGCAGCCATGTAAAACTTGCAACAACAAAGTAGAGGACGTCTAACTTGTTTTTGCAGGGCATGTTGTGATGTGATATGGTCAAGATGTGATGAGATATAAGTTGTTGTATGAGATGATCAGGTTTTTATTGAAGTTATCGGCAACTGGCAGAATCCTTATTGTTTTCTCTTTATTGCATAAGATGCAAGCGCCAAATAATTGCTTTACTTTATCGCTATGCGATAGCAATAGTTGCAAGAACAATAATTGGCGAGACGACCATGTGACAACACATTGATATAGATCAAGATGATGGAGATCATGGTGTCGTGCCGGTGATGATAGAGATCATGACAGTACTTTGAAGATGGAGATCAAAGGAGCAAGATGATCATGGCCATATCATGTCACATATTTTGATTGCATATGATGTTTATCGTTTATACATATTAATTTGCTTAGTTCGACGGTAGCTTTATAAGATGATCTCTCACTAAAGTTCAAGGTATAAGTGTTCTCCCTGAGTATGCACCGTTGCAAAAGTTCTTCGTGCTGAGACACCACCTGATGATCGGGTGTGATAGGCTCTACGTTCAAATACAACGGGTGCAAAACAGTTGCACACGCAGAATACTCAGGTTAAACTTGACGAGCCAGCATATACAGATATGGCCTCGGAACACTGAGACCGAAAGGTCGAGCGTGAATCATATAGTAGATGATGATTAGACATGGTTTAGTTGATTTGGATCACGTGATCGCTTAGATAATTAGAGAGATGTCTATCTAAGTGGGAGTTCTTAAGTAATATGATTAATTGAACTTTAATTTATCATGAACTTAGTCCTGATAGTATTTTGCAAATTATGTTGTAGATCAATAGCTCGCGTTGTTGCTTCCCTATGTTTATTTTTGATATGTTCCTAGAGAAAAACTATGTTGAAAGATATTAGTAGCAATGATGTGGATTAGATCCGTGATCTGAGGTTTATCCTCATTGCTGCACAGAAGAATTATGTCCTTGATGCACCGCTAGGTGACAGACCTATTGCAGGAGCAGATGCAGACGTTATGAACGTTTGGCAAGCTCAATATGATGACTACTTGATAGTTTAGTGCACCATGCTTAACGGCTTAGAATCGGGACTTCAACGACGTTTTGAACGTCATGGAGCATATGAGATGTTCCAGGAATTGAAGTTAATATGTCAAGCAAATACCCGAGTTGAGAGATATGAAGTCTCCAACAAGTTCTATAGCTAAAAGATGGAGGAGAATTGCTCAACTAGTGAGCATGTGCTCAGATTGTCTGGGTACTACAATCGCTTGAATCAAGTGGGAGTTAATCTTCCAGATAAGATAGTGATTGACAGAGTTCTCTAGTCACCATCACCAAGTTACTAGAACTTCGTGATGAACTATAGTATGCAAGGGATGACGAAAACGATTCCCGAGCTCTTTGTGGTGTTGATATCGACGAAGGTAGAAATCAAGAAAAGATCATCAAGTGTTGATGATTGACAAGACCACTAGTTTCAAGAAAAGGGCAAAGGGAAAGAATGGGAACTTCAAGTAGAATGACAAGCAAGTTGTCACTCCCACGAAGAAGATCAAAGCTGGACCAAAGCCTGAAACTGAGTGCTTACACTGCAAAGGAAATGGTCACTGGAACCGGAAGTGCCCTGAATATTTGGTGGATAAGAAAGATGGCAAAGTGAACAAGGGTATATTTGATATACAGGTTATTGAAGTGTACCTTACTAGTGTTTATAGTAGGCCCTGGGTATTTGATACTTGTTCAGTTGCTAAAAATTAGTAACTCGAACCAGGAGTTACAGAATAAACAGAGACTAGTTGAAAGGGAAGTGACGATGAGTGTTGGAAGTAGTTCCAAGATTGATATGATCATCATCACACACTTCCTATACTTTCGGGATTAGTGTTAAACCTAAATAAATGTTATTTGGCATTTGCGTAGAGCATGAATATGATTTGATCATGTTTATTGCAATACGGTTATTCATTTAAAGTTAGAGAATAAAATTGTTATTCTGTTTACATGAATAAAACCTTCGATGGTCAAACACCCAATGAAAATAGTTTTTTGGATCTCGATCGTAGTGATACACATATTCATAATATTGATGCCAAAAGATGCAAAGTTGATAATGATGGTGCAACTTATTTGTGGCACTGCCGTTTGGGTCATATCGGTGTAAAGCGCATGAAGAAACTCCATAAAGATGGATTTTTGGCATCACTTGGTTATGAATCATTTGATGCTTGCGAACCGTGCCTTTTGGGCAAGATGACTAAAACTCCATTCTCTGGAACAATGGAACGAGCTACTGATTGTTGGAAATAATACATGCCGACGTATGCGGTCCAATGAGTGTTGATGCTCGTGGCAGGTATCGTTATTTTCAGACCTTCATAGATGATTTGAGCAGATATGAGTATATCTATTTAATGAAGCACAAGTCTGAAACATATGAAAACTTCAAAGAATTTCAAAGTGAAGTGGAGAATCATCATAACAAGAAAATAAAGTTTCTACAATCTGATCATAGAGAAGAATATTTGAGTTACGAGTTTGTCCTTCATTTGAAACAATGTGAAATAGTTTCGCAACTCACGCCACCAGGAACACCACAATGTAATGGTGTGTCTGAACGTCGTAATCGTACTTTACTAGATATGGTGCGATCTATGATGTCTCTTACTGATTTGCCACTATCGTTTTGGGGTTATGCATTAGAGACAGCTGCATTCACGTTAAAAAGGGCACCATCAAAATCCGTTGAGACGACGCCTTATGAACTGTGGTTTGGCAAGAAACCAAAGTTGTCGTTTCTTAAAGTTTGGGGCTGCGATGCGTATGTGAAAAAGTTTCACCTGATAATCTTGAACCCAAATCGGAGAAGTGCGTCTTCATAGAATACCCAAAGGAATCTGTTGGGTACACCTTCTATCACAGATCCGAAGGCAAGATATTCGTTGCTAAAATGGATCCTTTCTAGAGAAGGGTTTCTCTCGAAAGAAGTGAGTGGGAGGAAAGTAGAGCTTGATAAGGTAATTGTACCTTCTCCTGAATTGGAAAGTAGTTTATCACAGAAATCAGTTATAGTGATTCCTACACCAATTAGTGAAGAAGCTAATGATGATGATCATGAAGATTCAGATCAAGTTACTACCGAACTTTGTAGATCTTCCAGATTAAGATCCGCACCAGAGTGGTACAGTAATACTATTCTGGAAGTCATGTTACTAGACTTTGGTGAGCCCAGATTCCGAGAAATTGCTTAAGGCCATGAAATCTAAGATGGGATCCATGTATGAGAATAAAGTATGGACTTTGGTTGACTTGCCCGATGATCGGCAAGCCATCGAGAATAAATGAATCTTCAAGAAAAAGACTAACGCTGATGGTAATGTTACTGTCTACAAAGCTTGACTTGCTGCAAAAGGTTTTCAACAAGTTCAAGGGGTTGACTATGATGAGACTTTCTCACCAGTAGCGATGCTTAAGTCTGTCCGAATCATGTTAGCAATTACCGCATTTTATGATTATGAAATATGGCAAATGGATGTCAAAACTGCATTCCTGAATGGATTTCTAGAAGAAGAGTTGTATATGATGCAACCAGAAGGTTTTGTCCATCCAAAAGGTGCTAACAAAGTGTGAAACCTCCAGTGATCCATTTATGGACTGGTGCAAGCCTCTCGGAGTTGGAATAAACGCTTTGATAGTGTGATCAAAGCATATGGTTTTATATAGACTTTTGGAGAAGCCTGTATTTACAAGAAAGTGAGTGGGAGCTCTGTAGCATTTCTGATATTATATGTGGACGACATATTGTTGATTGGAAATGATATAGAATTTCTGGATAGCATAAAAGGATACTTGAATAAAAGTTTTTCATTGAGAGACCTCGGTGAAGCTGCTTACACATTGAGCATCAAGATCTATAGAGATAGATCAAGACACTTGATAAGATTTTTCAATGAGTACATACCTTGATAAGATTTTGAAGTAATTCAAAATGGAACAGTCAAAGAAGGAGTTCTTTGCAAGGTGTGAAGTTGAGTAAGACTCAAAACCGGACTATGGCAGAAAATAGAAAGAGAATGAATAGTCATTCCCTATGCCTCAGACATAGGTTCTATTAAGTATGCTATGCTGTGTACCAGACCTATTGTATACCTTGCTCTGAGCTTAGCAAGGGAGTACAATTTTGATCTAAGAGTAGATCATTGGACAGTGGTCAAGAATATCCTTAGTAAGGACTAAGGAAATATTTATCGATTATGGAGGTGATAAAAGAGCCCATCGTAAAGAGTTACATCGGTGAAAGCTTTTACACCAATCCAGATGACTCTAAGTCTCAGTCTGGAAACATATTGAAAGTGGGAGCAATTAGCTAGAGTAGCTCCGTGCAGAGCATTATAGACATAGAATATTTGCAAAATACATACGACTCTAAATGTGACAGACCCGTTGACTAAACTTCTCTCACGAGCAAAACATGATCATACCTTAGTACTCTTTGGGTGTTAATCACATAGCGATGTGAACTAGATTATTGACTCTAGTAAACCCTTTGGGTGTTGATCACATGACAATGTGAACTATGGGTATTAATCATATACAGATATGAATATTGGTGTTAAATCACATGATGATGTGAACTAGATTATTGACTCTAGTGCAAGTCGGAGACTGAAGGAAATATGCCCTAGAGGCAATAATAAAGTAATTATTTATTTCCTTATTTCCTGATAAATTTTAATTATTCATGCTAGAATTGTATTAACCGGAAACTTGATACATGTGTGAATACATAGACAAATAGAGTGTCACTAGTATGCCTCTACTTGACTAGCTCGTTGAATCAAAGATGGTTAAGTTTCCTAGCCATAGACATGAGTTGTCATTTGATTAATGGGATCACATCATTAGAGAATGATGTGATTGACTTGACCCATTCCGTTAGCTTATCACTTGATCATTTAGTATGTTGCTATTGCTTTCTTCATAACTTATACATGTTCCTATGACTATGAGATTATGCAACTCCCGTTTACCGGAGGAACACTTTCTGTGCTACCAAACATCACAAGTAACTGGGTGATTATAAAGGAGCTCTACAGGTGTCTCCGAAGGAACATGTTGAGTTGCGTATTTCGAGATTAGGATTTGTCACTCCGATTGTCGGAGAGGTATCTCTGGGCCCTCTCGGTAATGCACATCACTATAAGCCTTGCAAGTAATGTGACTAATGAGTTAGTTGCGGGATGATGCCTTACATAACGAGTAAAGAAACTTGCCGGTAACGAGATTGAACTAGGTATTGAGATACCGACGATCGAATCTCAGGCAAGTAAAATACCGATGACAAATGGAACAACGTATGTTGTTATGCGATTTGACCGATAAAGATCTTCGTAGAATATGTGGGAGCCAATATGAGCATCCAGGTTCCGCTATTGGTTATTGACCGGAGACGTGTCTCGGTCATGTCTACATTGTTCTCGAACCCGTAGGGTCCGCACGCTTAAATTTCGATGATGGTTATATTATAAGTTTATGTGTTTTGATGTACCGAAGGAGTTCGGAGTCCCGGATGAGATCGGGCACATTACGAGGAGTCTCGAAATGGTCGAGATGTAAAGATCGATATATTGGACGACTATATTCGGACATCAGAAAGATTCCGAGTGATTCGGGTATTTTTCGGAGTACCGGAGAGTTACGGGAATTCGTATTGGGCCTTAATGGGCCATACGGGAAAGGAGAAAAAGGCCCCAAAGGGTGGCCGCACCCCTCCCCATGGACTAGTCCGAATTGGACTAGGGAGGGGGGCCCTTCCTTCCTTCTCCTTCTCCCTTCCCTTCTTCCACTCCAACTGTAACGCCCCGGATCCGATGCGTCAGGTGTCCGCCAGTTATTCGTCGTTGTTGCCATGTCATTTGCTTGCGTGTTGCATTTTATCATGTCATCATGTGCATTTCATTTTGCATACGTGTTCGTCTCATGCATCCGAGCTTTTTCCCCGTTGTCTGTTTTGCGATCCGGCACTCCTATGTCCTCCAGCGTTCCCCTTTTGTCTCTCATTGTGAGTGGGTGTTAAACTTTCTCGGAATGGACCGAGTCTTGCCAAGCGGCCTTGGTATAGCACCGGTAGACCGCCTGTCAAGTTTCGTGCCATTTGGAGGTCCTTTGGTACTCCCTTCTCTCTTTGCAGCCCAACACCCCTTCCAAAGTGGCCCAAAACCCATCTAACTCCCCTCCATGCTCTCGGTCGTTCGATCACGATCGTGTGGGCGAAAACCGCACCTCATTTGGACTCTCCTAGCTCCCTCTACCTATAAATATGTGGCCTCCCCCGAAATTCCCGGTCCAAACCCTAGCCCCTTCTTCCTCCGCGCGCCGGACGCGTCCGCCCGGCACCGGACATGTTCGCCCATCGCCCCCGACCAATCCCACCTCGCCACGTCGCCCGCCGCCGCCGTCTCCACCGCCAGGGCCCGCGCGGCCCAGATCCGGCCCGCGGGGCCCGCCGCCGCCTGGCCTCCCACTGCTCGCCACCCTGCGCGCCGCCGGCGCCGCCCCCGAGCGCCTCGTGCCCTCTGCCCGCCGTCCCCGGCCGGCCCCTCGCCGACGCCT
>NC_041393.1:379594116-379612368 GCF_002162155.2 Triticum dicoccoides
CCTCGGCCGCCTCTCCTCGCCGGCGTGCTGCCGCTCCAGCCGCCACGCCGCGTTGCACCGCCGGAGTTCCCCTCGCCCCACCGCCGATCTCGGCGACCGCATCGCGCCGTCGCCCAGCGGATCGGGAGGAGCCCGATCCGGCCGCCTCCCCTGCAGCGCCCGCGTGGGCCCCTCCTCGGCCCAGCGTGCCCGCGGCCCAGCAGCGCCAGCCCGCTTCGCCTCCACCTTCCTGGGCTAGGTTTGTGGTAGGCCGCATTCTATTCCCTGCCCCGGGCGTCATTTTGTTCTGTAGCGCTCATGTTGTTTTAATCTGTAAATGACTAAGTCCCCAGATTACAGTATTTTCATGCCATGTTCATGCCATCGCATCTCTGCATCTGTAGCTCCGTTTCGTGCGTGTAATATGTCAAATTGTTCGTTGCAACGAGTACTTAATTTCACTCCATTGCATCATATTCATTTGAGCTCATCTTGATGCCTGAATCATCGTTGTAAGAGTGCTTCATGATGTTTTCTGCTGTCTGTTAACAGAATGAGCTCTTTTGTCATTTTTGCCATGATTGATGTGTGCATCCTATGAGGTTGATGTCTTCATGTGTTTTGAACTATGCTATGTCTTCTTTACAGAGATGCTTACCATGTATTTTTGTGATCAATGTGGTGACTAGCACAAGCATGCAAACTAGGCATCATGATGTTGCTGATTTTAGTTCCTGTTCTGCTGTTATTTTGATGCCATGTAAACTTGATGCTACAGAGTGATCCATGCATATTTTGGGATACATCAGTAAGGGTGTTTGAAACATGTGGTTATTGTCTATCCATTCATGCCCTTCGTTGCAATTATGGAATAGTCTAGCATGTCATTTGAGTGCTCTACTTTTGCTTCAAAATGTTTCCTGACAGATTGTTTACGTGTTATTCAATTTTGCCAAGGTTGCTATAGTTGATCCTTGCATGCTATGGACTTGTTCTTGACTTGGTTTGTTTAACAAACATGTCTTCTTGATGATGCTATACTTATCTTGTCATGCAATGACTTATGGTGAGCGTTTCGAGCTTGTTGAGTAGTGTTCATGATGTTGCTGTTTTGCTAGGCTGAATCTGTTATTTTGTGATGCTATATAAACATGTTGCCACTAATCATTCTATGCATAATCTGGAGATGTTCTATAAACATGTTTTGATCTACATGTTATGCCCTATCCATCCATGCCCCTGGTTGCATTTATAGCTTGATGTAGATTGTTCATATCTTGCTCCAAATTTGCTTCATAATGTTGCTGTCAGCCTGTTGACATTAAGTTCAGTTGTTACCATGTGTTTTGCTAGTGTTCCATGCACCCTATGGCCTTGCTATTGCCATTCTTAGCTTCACAAACATGCCTTCTTACTGTTGGTTGCCTTGCCATGCCATGTATTTCTCTGTGGTGAGTGGTACAAGCTCATCTACATGCCTTCATAATTCTGTTCCTGCCATGTATGAATCTGTAATATAACTTGCTATGTTTACGTGGGTGCCATCATATTTTCTGATCCTTTTTAGCTTATGGTCAGTAAGGGACTTTTGATCTATGCAATTAGTAGATTCATGCCATGCCTTTGTTTGCCATGATAAGTTCCTGTAATATGTTGTTTGATAGCTCTGAACATTGCATCATGATGTTATTTTCTGCAAAGTCTGGAATTGTTATAAGTTGCAATCTTACCATGTGTGTTTGAGCATGTTCTAGTGATTTCTGGAGATAGCTCAGTGTTCATGTTTTGTTATGCTTTACCTGTACATCATGCCCATGTCTTTTGTTTTCATGTTGAGATGCTGTAGCTTATTGTTTTGATGCTTGCAATATGCCTAGTTGCTGTTTTGGACAGCTTGTCCTTTAAATTTGTTTCATGTGTGTGTGTTGAACCGTAGCTCCGTTTTGAGTGTGCTCTATATGTAACTTGCTTAGAATTGCATGTAGCTTCATATTATCATGTTGCATCCTTGTTTTGAGGTGTTTGCTTGATGTTTGTATGCATTTTGCATCAATGCCATGTTTAACTTGTTTTGCTCATATCTTCTAGGCCGTAGCTCCGAACTAAATGAACTTTATATGTAACTTGACTAGAATCTCGTGTAGATCATCTTTGTGCATCTTAACTTGATGTTTAACTACTTGAAGATAAGGTTTATTCAGATCTGGACCAATTTCGAAATATGCATATGAGGACTTACCGGAATTATTATATGTTGTTCCCGGCCTCATTTAAACTTGCCTTGATGTGTTGCTCTTGTTTGCATCATCTCTTGCCATGAGTAGCTTCATGTAGCTTTGTCATGCATCATACTTGTTGTGCATCTTGCCTTGATCATGTGTGGTGTGTTTACTATGTTGTGTGCTTCTTTTCGATAGTTTCTGTTTCGTTGCGATCGTGAGGATTCGTTCGTCTACGCTTGGCTCGGCTTCATCCATTTGTCTTCTTCATGGACTCGTTCTTCTTCCTTGCGGGATTTCAGGCAAGATGACCGCTACCCTGGATCTCACTGCTATCATTGCTATGCTAGTTGATTCGTTCTATCGCTATGCTGCGCTACCTATCACCTGTTTATCAAGACCTCCCATAATTGCCATGTCAGCCTCTAACCTTTGACACCTTTTGTTGGGGAACATAGTAATTTCAAAAAAATTCCTACGTACACGCAAGATCATGGTGATGGCATAGCAACGAGAGGGGAGAGTGTTGTCCACGTACCCTCGTAGACCGTAAGCGGAAGCGTTAGCACAACACGGTTGATGCAGTCGTACGTCTCCACGATCCGACCGATCCAAGCACCGAACATACGGCACCTCCGAGTTCAGCACACGATCAGCTCGATGACGATCCCCGGGCTCCGATCTAGCAAAGCTTCGGGGATGAGTTCCATCAGCACGACGGCGTGGTGACGATGATGATGCTCTACCGGCGCAGGGCTTCGCCTAAACTCCGTGACGATACGACCGAGGTGGAATATGGTGGAGGGGGGCACCGCACACGGCTAAGGAACGATCCGTAGATCAACTTGTGTCTCTATGGGGTGCCCCCCGCCACCGTATATAAAGAAGCCAGGGGGGAGGAGGCGGCCGACCAAGGAGGGCGCGTCAAGGGGGGAGACCTACTCCCACCGGGAGTAGGACTCTCCTAGTTGGAATAGGAGAAGGGGGGAAAGAGGAGGAAGAGGGGAAGGAAAAGGGGGGCGCCGCCCCCCTTCCCTTGTCCTATTCGGACTAGGAAGGGGAGTGGCGTGCGGCCCCCTCCTGCCTCCTTCCCTCTTCTCCCTCGAGGCCCATGTAGGCCCAACAACCCCCCTGGGAGTTCCGGTAACCTCCCGGTACTCCGGTAAAATGCCGATTTCACCCGGAACGATTCCGATGTCCAAATATAGGCTTACAATATATCGATCTTTATGTCTCGACCATTTCGAGACTCCTCGTTACGTCCGTGATCACATCCGGGACTCCGAACAAACTTCGGTACATCAAAACTTATAAACTCATAATAAAACTGTCATCGTAACGTTAAGCGTGCGGACCCTACGGGTTAGAGAACTATGTAGACATGACCTAGAACTATTCTCGGTCAATAACCAATAGAGGAACCTGGATGCCCATATTGGTTCCTACATATTCTACGAAGATCTTTATCGGTCAAACCACATAACAACATATGTTGTTCCCTTTGTCATCGGTATGTTACTTGCGCGAGATTTGATCGTCGGTATCCAATACCTAGTTCAATCTCATTACCGGCAAGTCTCTTTACTCGCTCCGTAATGCATCATCCCGTAACCAACTCATTTGGTCACATTGCTTGCAAGGCTTATAATGATGTGCATTACCGAGAGGGCCCAGAGATACCTCTCCGACAATCGGAGTGACAAAACCTAATCTGGAAATACGCCAACTCAACATGTACCTTCAGAGACACCTGTAGTACGCCTTTATTCACCCAGTTACGTTGTGATGTTTGGCAGTACCCAAAGTGTTCCTCCGGTAAACGGGAGTTGCATAATTCTCATAGTTACAGGAACATGTATAAGTCATGAAGAAAGCAATAGCAATATACTAAACGATCAATTGCTAGGCTAACGGAATGGGTCATGTCAATCACATCATTCTCCTAATGATGTGATCCCATTAATCAAATGACAACACATGTCTATGTTTAGGAAACACAACCATCTTTGATTAATGAGCTAGTCAAGTAGAGGCATACTAGTGACTATATGTTTGTCTATGTATTCACACATGTATCATGTTTCCGGTTAATACAATTCTAACATGAATAATAAACATTTATCATGATATGAGGAAATAAATAATAACTTTATTATTGCCTCTAGGGCATATTTCCTTCAGTCTCCCACTTGCACTAGAGTCAATAATCTAGATTACATAGTAATGATTCTAACACCCATGGAGTCTTGGTGTTGATCAGGTTTTGCTCGTGAGAGTGGCTTAGTCAACGGGTCTGCAACATTCAGATCCGTATGTATCTTGCAAATCTCTATGTCCCCCACTTGGACTTGGTCCTGAATGGAATTGAAGTGTCTCTTGATGTGCTTGGTCCTCTTGTGAAATCTGGATTCCTTTGCCAAGGCAATTGCATCAGTATTGTCACAGAAGATTTTCATTGGTCCCGATGCACTAGGTATGACACCTAGATCGGAAATGAACTCCTTCATCCAGACTCCTTCATTTGCTGCTTCCGAAGCAGCTATGTACTCCGCTTCACATGTAAATCCCGCCACGACGCTTTGTTTAGAACTGCACCAACTTACAGCTCCACCGTTTAATAAAAACACGTATCCGGTTTGCGATTTAGAATCGTCCAGATCAGTGTCAAAGCTTGCATCGACGTAACCATTTACGACTACCTCTTTGTCACCTCCATATACGAGAAACATATCCTTAGTCCTTTTCAGGTATTTCAGGATGTTCTTGACCGCTGTCCAGTGATCCACTCCTGGATTACTTTGGTACCTTCCTTCCAAGCTTATTGCTAAGCATACGTCAGGTCTGGTACACAGCATTGCATACATGATAGAGTCTATGGCTGAAGCATAGGGAACATCTTTCATTTTCTCTCTATCTTCTGCTGTGGTCGGGCATTGAGTTTGACTCAACTTCACACCTTGTAGTATAGGCAAGAACCCTTTCTTTGCCTGATCCATTTTGAACTTTTTAAAAAATTTATCAAGGTATGTGCTTTGTGAAAGTCCTATTAAGCGTCTTGATCTATCTCTATAGATCTTGATGCCCAATATGTAGGCAGCTTCCCCGAGGTCTTCCATTGAAAAACTTTTATTCAAGTATCCCTTTATGCTATCCAGAAATTCTATATCATTTCCAATTAATAATTTGTCATCTACATATAATATCAAAAATGCTACAGAGCTCCCACTCACTTTCTTGTAAATACAGGCTTCTCCAAAAGTCTGTATAAAACCATATGCTTTGATCACACTATCAAAGCGTTTATTCCAACTCCGAGATGCTTGCACCAATCCATAAATGGAACGCTGGAGCTTGCACACTTTGTTAGCACCTTTTGGATCAACAAAACCTTCTGGCTGCATCATATAAAACTCTTCTTCCAGAAATCCATTCAAGAATGCAGTTTTGACATCCATTTGCCAAATTTCATAATCATGAAATGCAGCGATAGCTAACATGATTCGGACAGACTTAAGCATCGCTATGGGTGAGAAAGTCTCATCGTAGTCAACACCTTGAACTTGTCGAAAACCTTTCGCAACAAGTCGAGCTTTATAGACAGTTACATTACCATCAGCGTCAGTCTTCTTCTTAAAGATCCATTTATTCTCAATTGCTTGCCGATCATCGGGCAAGTCAACCAAAGTCCATACTTTGTTTTCATACATGGATCCCATCTCAGATTTCATGGCCTCTAGCCATTTTGCGGAATCTGGGCTCATCATCGCTTCCTCATAGTTCGTAGGTTCATCATGGTCAAGTAACATGACTTCCAGAATTGGATTACCGTACCACTCTGGTGCGGATCTTACTCTGGTAGACCTACGAGGTTCAGTAGAACTTGATCTGAAGTTTCATGATCAATATCATCAGCTTCCTCACTAATTGGTGTAGTTGTCACAGGAACCGGTTCTTGTGATGAACTACTTTCCAATAAGGGAGTAGATACAGTTATCTCATCAAGTTCTACTTTCCTCCCACTCACTTCTTTCGAGAGAAACTCCTTCTCTAGAAAGGATCCGATTTTAGCAACGAAAATCTTGCCCTCAGATCTGTGATAGAAGGTGTACCCAATAGTCTCTTTTGTGTATCCTATGAAGACACATTTCTCCGATTTGGGTTCGAGCTTATCTGGTTGAAGTTTCTTCACATAAGCATCGCAGCCCCAAACTTTAAGAAACGACAACTTTGGTTTCTTGCCAAACCACAGTTCATAAGGCGTTGTCTCAACGAATTTTGATGGTGCCCTATTTAACGTGAATGCGGCCATCTCTAAAGCATAACCCCAAAATGATAGCGGTAAATCAGTAAGAGACATCATAGATCGCACCATATCTAGTAAAGTACGATTACGATGTTCGGACACACCATTTCGTTGTGGTGTTCCGGGTGGCGTGAGTTGCGAAACTATTCCGCATTGTTTCAAGTGTAGACCAAACTCGTAACTCAAATATTCTCCTCCACGATCAGATCGTAGAAATTTTATTTTCTTGTTACGATGATTTTCCACTTCACTCTGAAATTCTTTGAACTTTTCAAATGTTTCAGACTTGTGTTTCATCAAGTAGATATACCCATATCTGCTCAAATCATCTGTGAAGGTGAGAAAATAACGATACCCGCCGCGAGCCTCAACATTCATTGGACCACAAACATCAGTATGTATGATTTCCAACAAATCAGCTGCTCGCTCCATAGTTCCGGAGAACGGCGTTTTAGTCATCTTGCCCATGAGGCACGGTTCGCAAGTACCAAGTGATTCATAATCAAGTGATTCCAAAAGCCCATCAGTATGGAGTTTCTTCATGCGCTTTACACCGATATGACCTAAACGGCAGTGCCACAAATAAGTTGCACTATCGTTATCAACTCTGCATCTTTTGGTTTCAACACTATGAATATGTGTATCACTACTATCGAGATTCAATAAAAATAGACCACTTTTCAAGGGTGCATGACCATAAAAGATATTACTCATATAAATAGAACAACCATTATTCTCTGATTTAAATGAATAACCGTCTCGCATCAAACAAGATCCAGATATAATGTTCATGCTCAACGCTGGCACCAAATAACAATTATTTAGGTCTAAAACTAATCCCGATGGTAGATGTAGAGGTAGCGTGCCGACCGCGATCACATCGACTTTGGAACCATTTCCCACGCGCATCGTCACCTCGTCCTTAGCCAATCTTCGCTTAATCCGTAGTCCCTGTTTCGAGTTGCAAATATTAGCAATAGAACCAGTATCAAATACCCAGGTGCTACTGTGAGCATTAGTAAGGTACACATCAATAACATGTATATCACATATACCTTTGTTCACTTTGCCATCCTTCTTATCCACCAAATACTTGGGGCAGTTCCGCTTCCAGTGTCCAGTCTGCTTGCAGTAGAAGCACTCAGTTTCAGGCTTAGGTCCAGACTTGGGTTTCTTCTCTTGAGAAGCAACTTGCTTGTTGTTCTTTTTGAAGTTCCCCTTCTTCTTCCCTTTGCCCTTTTTCTTGAAACTGGTGGTCTTGTTAACCATCAACACTTGATGCTCCTTCTTGATTTCTACCTCCGCGGCTTTTAGCATCGCGAAGAGCTCGGGAATAGTCTTGTTCATCCCTTGCATATTATAGTTCATCACGAAGCTCTTGTAGCTTGGTGGCAGTGATTGAAGAATTTTGTCAATGACACTATCATCAGGAAGATTAACTCCCAGTTGAATCAAGTGATTATTATACCCAGACATTTTGAGTATATGTTCACTGACAGAACTATTCTCCTCCATCTTGCAGCTATAGAACTTATTGTAGACTTCATATCTCTCAATCCGGGCATTTGCTTGAAATATTAACTTCAACTCCTGGAACATCTCATATGCTCCATGACGTTCAAAACGTCGTTGAAGACCCAGTTCTAAGCCGTAAAGCATGGCACACTGAACTATCGAGTAGTCATCAGCTTTGCTCTGCCAGACGTTCTTAACGTCGTCAGTTGCATCAGCAGCAGGCCTGGCACCCAGCGGTGCTTCCAGGATGTAACTTTTCTGTGCAGCAATGAGGATAATTCTCAGGTTACGGACCCAGTCCGTGTAATTGCTACCATCATCTTTCAACTTTGCTTTCTCAAGAAACGCATTAAAATTCAACGGAACAACAGCACGAGCCATCTATCTACAAACAAACATAGACAAGCAAAATACTATCAGGTACTAAGTTCATGATAAATTTAAGTTCAATTAATCATATTACTTAAGAACTCCCACTTAGACAGACATCTCTCTAGTCATCTAAGTGATCACGTGATCCAAATCAACTAAACCACGTCCGATCATCACGTGAGATGGAGTAGTTTCAATGGTGAACATCACTATGTTGATCATATCTACTATATGATTCACGTTCGACCTTTCGGTCTCCGTGTTCCGAGGCCATATCTGTATATGCTAGGCTTGTCAAGTATGACCTGAGTATTCCGCGTGTGCAACTGTTTTGCACCCGTTGTATTTGAACGTAGAGCCTATCACACCCGATCATCACGTGGTGTCTCAGCACGAAGAACTTTTGCAACGGTGCATACTCAGGGAGAACACTTCTTGATTATTAGTGAGAGATCATCTTAAAATGCTACCGTCAATCAAAGCACGATAAGATGCATAAAGGATAAACATCACATGCAATCAATATAAGTGATATGATATGGCCATCATCATCTTGAGCTTGTGATCTCCATCTTCGAAGCACCGTCGTGATCACCATCGTCACCGGCGCTACACCTTGATCTCCATCGTAGCATCGTTGTCGTTACGCCATCTATTGCTTCTACGACTATCGCTACCGCTTAGAGATAAAGTAAAGCAATTACAGGGCGTTTGCATTTCATACAATAAAGCAACAACCATATGGCTCCTGCCAGTTGCCGATAACTTCGGTTACAAAACATGATCATCTCATACAATAAAATATAGCATCACGTCTTGACCATATCACATCACAACATGCCCTGCAAAAACAAGTTAGACGTCCTCTACTTTGTTGTTGCAAATTTTACGTGGCTGCTACGGGCTTTAGCAAGAACCGTTCTTACCTACGCATAAAAACCACAATGATAGTTCGTCAAGTTGGTGCTATTTTAACCTTCGCAAGGACCGGGCGTAGCCACACTTGATTCAGCTAAAGTGAGAGAGACAGACACCCGCCGGCCACCTTTAAGCATCAGTGCTCGTAACGGTGAAACCAGTCTCGCGTAAGCATACGCGTAATGTCGGTCCGGGCCGCTTCATCTCACAATACCGCCGAACCAAAGTATGACATGCTGGTAAGCAGTATGACTTGTATCGCCCACAACTCACTTGTGTTCTACTCGTGCATATAACATCAATGCATAAAACCTAGGCTCGGATGCCACTGTTGGGGAACGTAGTAATTTCAAAAAAATTCCTACATACACGCAAGATCATGGTGATGGCATAGCAACGAGAGGGGAGAGTGTTGTCCACGTACCCTCGTAGACCATAAGCGGAAGCGTTAGCACAACGCGGTTGATGTAGTCGTACGTCTCCACGATCCGATCGATCCAAGCACCGAACGTACGGCACCTCCGAGTTCAGCACACTTCAGCTCGATGACGATCCCCGGGCTCCGATCCAGCAAAGCTTCGGGGATGAGTTCCGTCAGCACGACGGCGTGGTGACAATGATGATCCTCTACCGGCGCAGGGCTTCGCCTAAACTCCGCGACGATATGACCGAGGTGGAATATGGTGGAGGGGGGCACCGCACACGGCTAAGGAACGATCCATAGATCAACTTGTGTGTCTATGGGGTGCCCCCCGCCCCCGTATATAAAGGAGCCAGGGGGGAGGAGGCGGCCGGCCAAGGAGGGCGCGCCAAAGGGGGATTCCTACTCCCACCGGGAGTAGGACTCCCTTCTTTCCTAGTTGGAATAGGAGAAGGGGGGAAAGAGGAGGAAGAGGGGAAGGAAAGGGGGGGCGCCGCCCCCCTTCCCTTGTCCTATTCGGACTAGGAAGGGGAGGGGCACGCGGCCCCCTCCTGCCTCCTTCCCTCTTCTCCCTTGAGGCCCATGTAGGCCCAATAACCCCCCGGGGGTTCCGGTAACCTCTCGGTACTCCGGTAAAATGCCGATTTCACCCGGAACGATTCCGATGTCCAAATATAGGCTTCCAATATATCGATCTTTATGTCTCGACCATCTCGAGACTCCTCGTTACGTCCGTGATCACATCCGGGACTCCGAACAAACTTCGGTACATCAAAACTTATAAACTCATAATAAAACTGTCATCGTAACATTAAGCGTGCGGACCCTACGGGTTCGAGAACTATGTAGACATGACCTAGAACTATTCTGGGTCAATAACAAATAGCGGAACCTGGATGCCCATATTGGTTCCTACATATTCTACGAAGATCTTTATCGGTCAAACCGCATAACAACATACGTTGTTCCCTTTGTCATCGGTATGTTACTTGCCCGAGATTTGATCATCGGTATCCAATACCTAGTTCAATCTCGTTACCGGCAAATCTATTTACTCGTTCTGTAATGCATCATCCCGTAACCAACTCATTTGGTCACATTGCTTGCAAGGCTTATAATGATGTGCATTACCGAGAGGGCCCAGAGATACCTCTCCGACAATTGGAGTGACAAAACCTAATCTCGAAATACGCCAACTCAACATGTACCTTCAGAGACACCTGTAGTACTCCTTTATAATCACCCAGTTACGTTGTGACATTTGGTAGTACCCAAAGTGTTCCTGCGGTAAACGGGAGTTGCATAATTCTCATAGTTACAGGAACATGTATAAGTCATGAAGAAAGCAATAGCAATATACTAAACGATCAATTGCTAGGCTAACGGAATGGGTCATGTCACTCACATCATTCTCCTAATGATGTGATCCCATTAATCAAATGACAACACATGTCTATGGTTAGGAAACACAACCATCTTTGATTAATGAGCTAGTGAAGTAGAGGCATACTAGTGACTATATGTTTGTCTATGTATTCACACATGTATCATCTTTCCGGTTAATACAATTCTAGCATGAATAATAAACATTTATCATGATATGAGGAAATAAATAATAACTTTATTATTGCCTCTAGGGCATATTTCCTTCACCTTTCCTATGCAAACCGTTGATTGGCTATGTTACCGCTTTGCTCAGCCCTCTTATAGCGTTGCTAGTTGCAGGTGAAGTTGAAGATTTCTCCATGGTGGACAGTTTTTTGGTTGGGATATCACAATATCTCTTATATTATTAATGCATCTATATACTTGGTAAAGGGTGGAAGACTCGGCCTTTTGCCTGGTGCTTTGTTCCACTCTTGCCGCCCTAGTTTCCGTCATACCGATGTTATGTTCCCGGATTTTGCGTTCCTTACGCGGTCGGGTGATTTATGGGACCTCCTTGACAGTTCGATTTGAATAAAACTCCTCCAGCAAGGCCCAACCTTGGTTTTACCATTTGCCTCACCAGCACCTATCCCTTTCCCTTGGGTCGGCCAACCCGAGGGTCATCTTTATTTTAGCCCCCCGGGCCAGTGCTTGTGTAAGTGTTGGTCCGAACCGAGTAGACTGCGGGGCCCCCTCGGGGAACTCGAGGTTTGGTTTTACTCGTAGGATGTCTCATCCGGTGTTGCCCTAAGAACGATATATGTGCAGCTCCTATCGGGATTGTCAGCGCATCGGGCGGCTTTGCTGGTCTTGTTTTACCATTGTCGAAATGTCTTGTAAACCGGGATTCTGAGTCTGATCGGGTCTTCCTAGGAGAAGGTTTATTCCTTCGTTGATCGCGAGAGCTTATCATGGGCTAAGTTGGGACACCCCTGCAGGGTATAATCTTTCGAAAGCCGTGCCTGTGGTTATAGGCAGATGGGAATTTGTTAATGTCCGGTTGTAGATAACTTGACACCAGATCCGAATTAAAATGCATCAACCGCGTGTGTAGCCGTGATGGTCTCTTCTCGGTGGAGTCCGGGAAGTGAACACGGTTTCCGGGTTATGTTTGACGTAAGTAGGAGTTCAGGATCACTTCTTGATCATTACTAGTTGACGACCGTTCCTTTTGCTTTCTTCTCGCTCTTATTTGCGTATGTTAGCCACCATATCATGCTTAGTTGCTGCTGCAGCCTCACCACTTTACCCCTTCCTTTCGCTTTAAGCTTTGCTAGTCTTGATACCCATGGTAATGGGATTGCTGAGTCCTCGTGGCTCATAGATTACTACAACAACAGTTGCAGGTACAGGTTTATGCGATGATCATGACGCGAGAGCGATGCTTGCTTGCATTGAGTTCTTCTTCTGCTTCTTCTTCGATCAGGGATAGGTTCCAGGTCGGCAGCCTGGGCTAGCAGGGTGGATGTGTTTGAGTTTCTGTTTGTGATTCATCCGTAGTCGGATGTTGATCTTATGTATGATGATGTTGTATTCGTGTGGCATTGTATGCCTTATGTATGTATCCCCATCTATTATGTAATGTTGATGTAATGATATCCACCTTGCAAAAGCGTTTCAATATGCGGGTCTATCCTTGGTGGGACCTTCGAGTTCCTTTTGGATAGGGTCGCATATTGGGCGTGACACCAACAAGGAAAGGAGGAGTCCTATTCCCGATGGGAGTAGGACTCCCCCCTTGGCGCGCCCTCCTCCTAGGCCGGCCGCCTCCCCCTTGCTCCTTTATATACGGGGGCAGGGGGGCACCTCTAGACACAACAATTGATCCCTTGGATCTCTTAGCCGTGTGCGGTGCCCCCCCTCCACCATAATCCACCTCGATAATATCATAGCGGTGCTTAGGAGAAGCCGTGTGTCGGTAGAACATCTTCATTCTCATCACACCGTCGTGCTGACGGAACTTTCCCTCAAAGCTTGGCTGGATCGGAGTTCGAGGGACGTCATCAAGTTGAACGTGTGCAGAATTCGGAGGTGCCGTGCGTTCGGTACTTGATCGGTCGGATCGTGAAGACGTACGACTACATAAACCGCGTTGTGATAACGCTTCCGCTTTCGGTGTACGAGGGTACATGGACACACTCTCCCCTCTCGTTGCTATGCATCACCATGATCTTGCGTGTGCGTAGGTATTTTTTTGAAATTACTACGTTCCCCAACAGTTTTGGTACTAGGAAGGACAATACGTCGATCTATTGATAGCACGAAATTTGATAGATGCGCATGCACTCGTTGGTAGAATAGAGACTAGAGATGAGATTAGATGCGAAGCAACGTCTACTTCTTTATAATCGAAGAAGAAAGAAGTGTGCAAGTTCGAGAAGCCGCATATCAACAATCAAGACATATATAAGATATTAATCCAACTAGTAGGAGCAGTTATGGAAGTTGGATATCTTCCAAAATGTCTAATTGTCGTTCTTGTTTCCTTTGGTCTTTCTCTCCTAGCGAAGAATTGACGAATGTACTCCAATGTATCAAAATGTCGTTTATGAAATAAGAGAAATGTGGCCAAAGAAAATACATACGAGTACCAGCCGGCCATGGCGGACCAGCTGCGTTGGACGCACTGCCAGCGCATTCAGGAAAATAGTCTGACGTCATCTCATTGCCCTACCTAAACAGACAAAATCCACACAAAACGAACATCTGTTTGAAATCGTGCGTTGGAGTTGGCCTAATAGCTGATACAAAACTTTGCAAGAGGTACTCCCTCTATCCGCGAATAAGTATACATCTAGCTTTTGTTCTAAGTCAAAGTTTTAAAGTTTCGACCAACTTTATAGGGAAAAGTAACAACATTCATGGCACAAACTAGTATCACTAGATACATTTTGAATTGCACTTTTATAATATACCAATCTGATATCGTACTCCCTCCGTTTCAAATTACTCGTCGTGGTTTTAGTTCAAATTTCAACTAAAACCACGACAACTAATTTGGAACGGAGGGAGTATATGTTACTACTTTTTTCTACAAAATTGATCAAAATTATAAAACTTTGACTTGAAACAAAGATAGATGTACACTTATTCGGACGGTGGGAGTACAACTATATCTTTGCCAATGCGTTGTAGGCGCAGTTGAAAAAACAAATCCAGATCCAAAAGACAAGGCAAACGATGAACGAAATTACTAGTTAAGGAGTACCCGTTGCCAAGATCACTCCAACTCCCCCAGGTTGCAACAAGCGGCGCGCTGCATGTGCGCCACTTGTCGCAACCTTGGAATTTTCCCTTTTTTCGTAGATCTGTTTATTCAAAATGTTTTATCTCCTAAACCATGCGTCCAAATCTCGAACCGCTTTCGTCGTTGGATTCCTCGCGTCAAGATCTTCAAAACTAGATCCCATGTTGATAGGTTTTGACGAACTTTTTTTTCACGAAAAAAATCGGACGAAAAATCCGGACAAAAAACCGAACCAGGAGCACGAGTTTTTTCCCTTTCCGAAAAAGGCAAGCCCGTGCTTCTGACGAAATCATAACCGTGCCTCTCGCGGAAGCAAAACCGTGACTCTCGTAAAAAGAAAAAAAAAGGAATGCGTTTTTTTTTCTGTTTTTGAGGAGGGACGACCGTGACTCTCGCGAAAGCAATACCGTGACTCTTGCGAAAGAAAGAAAACAGAAAACACGTTTTTTTTCGTTTTCGAGAGGCATGGCCGTGACTCTCGCGAAAGCACAACCGTGCCTTTCGCGGAAGCAAAACCGTGACTCTCGCGAAAGGGAAAAAACAGAAAACGCGTTTTTTTTCGTTTTCGAGAGGCACGGCCCTGACTCTCGCGAAAGAAAAAAAACGCATTTTTCTGCTAAAAAAAGTTCAATTTTTTTTGTCGAAAAGCCAGGGAAGACCAGTGAAAAACCAAAACGTAGAAAAAACCCGCTTGAAAAGCCGAAAACGCGTGCGTAAAAATAAAAAATACAATGAAAGCGCCCAGTGCGCGATAGGTGACGAATGGCTAAGAGCGCGCCAAGTGGCGCTGCTCGTTGCGAGGCTCCCGAAGGAGCGCTAGTTAAGTTGCTCAACGATGAATGACGACGGTCTCTGTCCATTGACCTTAGGGCATGTACAATGGTTCTATCTTACGAATGCCACATAGGATAAATGATGAGGTGGAGGAGAGAGAAATCATAAGAAAAGGCTTGTCTTCTCTTATTTAAGAGAAGACAAGAGATGACCTCTTTTGCACAATATATCTCACCATATTTTTAGGAATAGCTAGTTATTTTTGAAACACGGTCCCTTAGGGCTCGATTCATTAAAAAAGGTCGAAGAGAGGTGCCCAGTTAATTAACGGAAACCGGGCGAAAACCGTCAACATGTCCGCAAAAACAAGGCACACAGGGCGACCTGGCAACCCACACAAGAACGCACACACGCCGTCGAAGAGAAAACCACGAACAAGCGTCGAGGGCTGCGTCGGTCGATGCCAAACAGTCCACCGCACACGCTGACGACCAGGCAGACACACGCCGACGACATCGCGAAGATAAGGTTAAAAGATGATCCATTCTAGGCATATTTTCTTTGGCATCTTTAAATTACATGCAAGACTTAAGATACGACTATCTTATCAACCATTGTATCCTTATCCGCTCCAGAAGACCCGCGCGTAGCAGCTTCTCTGATGGTCACACGTGTCGCCCATCTGCCCGTACAGGACTCCGTCCTCCGGGTCCATCCCATGCCTTCCTGTCTGAGCGAGCGGCAGCCCGCAGTCCCGAACGCAATTGGCTACGTGCGGCCATGCATGAAGCAACGATGTGGTGCCTGCCTGCCACACGTAGGCGGCGAGCGCCAGGGTGGAAGCGCCTCCCTCAGACGTGTCACCCGCGTACGGAGCACTATTTCCTAGGTGGAGGTCGAGTCTGACACTCCAAAATCCAACTTCCCGTCTTTCTTCTCCATCGCGGTAGTAAAATCTTTCCATCCTACGTAAATTTTAGTACTCCCTCCTTCCATCTATATAGGGCCTAATGCATTTTCTAAGACCGTCTTTGACTATTGACAAGATTAATAGTACATGACATGCACAATGTGAAAATTATATCATCGAAAGCTCCTTCCACACACGAATTTAACGGTGTGCTTTGTGTAAGTTGCATGTCATATATTATTACTCTAATATTTGGTCAAAGTTAGCCTCGAAAAGCGCATTAGGCCCTATATAGATGGAAGGAGGGAGTAGCATTTTTAGAGAGAATAGAATCTGCCTTTAACCAACTCTTTGTCCATCGGTGACCTTTTTTTCTTCGCACGATCGAACATGCAAGAATGTATATATACCAGCGCTATATATATACACCTTTCTCTCTCTAACACACACATAACTAAGGTCCTCAGCATATATCTTCCTGCGCTTGCGTACACCGCAGCTGCTGATTGATCTTGCCGGCCGGCGGAGGAGGTAGACGAAGATGCTGGGCGGCGGCGTGTCCTTCTCCTTCAGCGACGTGCTGACCATCTGCGGGCTGCTGGCGGTGCAGTGCATCTTCGGTCTCTACATGATGTTCCTCAACCGGCTACTCGTAGCCGGCGTCCCGTCGCTCTTCATCATCGTCGTCGCATGCGCCGCCTCCTCCGTCGTCGTTCTCCCCTTCGCCATCGCCCTCGAGAGGAAGAAATGGCCCAAGCGCTGGAGCCCCATGTTGATAATCCAGCTCGTTATGATCTCCCTTGGAGGGTAAGAAACATAAAGAATCAATCGTAACCTTCCACGCATACTGCAGTTTATCTTTGCTCTTGATTTGATAGCTAGGCAGTCTTCATCATAAATGCTTCTAATAAAGTTGTACGAGTACGTATAACTGTTTATTTTGATAAATTTAGATTTGCCAATAGCTATAGGTTTCAAAGTATTAAAATACTTTAGATTTTCATACATCATTATGTTCTCAAATTATCTGCAATTCTCTTAATTAGTTAACTCGGATCAAGCCTTCACCAAGTATTTATGATGATGATTGACATTTACCCCTACATGGTTACTTGTTCATACACTACCGGAACAGGGCCCTATGACGACGGCCATATCTATGCCGACGGCCACCGTCGGCCTTGTCAGGGCTATGCCGACAGCCATATCTAGGCCGTCGGCGTAATAAAGCAGTCGGGCTATCCAGACATATGCCGACGGCCCCCGTCGGCCCAGAAAGGCCGTCGGCTTACCCAAACTTACGCCTACAGCGGCCGTCGACATATCTTGGTCGTCCGCATAGTTGCGGGCCCGGCGATCCCGCCGTGCCGTGCGGCTAACGGCGTCCAATCTATGCCGACGGCCGAGGCGGGAGGCCGTCGGCATAGATGCCCTTACCACGTCATCGATCAAAGGCGCACCGACCACCACCTATGCCGACGGCTGCCGTCGGCATAGATGCCACATCATCGATCCGCAGCGCGCCGGCCATCTGCCCTATGCCGCAGCTATGCCGACGGCTTTGCCGTCGGCATAGTTTTTTTTCTTTTTTCCTTTTTTTCTTTTTTTTCTTTTTTTCATATCTATATTTTTTTCATAGTTTTTTTTTTCTTTTTTTACCACGTCATCGATCTTTTTATCATAGTTCCCTTATCCACTTCCCGGTCACCCCCTCCACTTGTTATTTGTTTCTTTTTTCATAGCTATATTTTATGTTTTCTTAAATATTATTATTTGACTAACTTACATATAGTACGTGTTGACAACCGGGTGGTGTTGTGGCATGTCCGAAGAGGCGGTACGCGTCTCCGGTGCGTGGCCTCCCTCACGGACGGCGCCGCCGCCCGAACTTGAAGGGGGGAAACGGACGCGTCGGGTCTACACGAAGTGGATTTAGCTGTGGGTTTGGCCCGGATGTTGCTCCCGGGTGTCCCTCTTGGCTGACCCGACACAACCGGGTGGAGAGGTCCACTGGTCAAAGCCCGTCCGTGGGAAGTCAAAGGGCTAGATCTCGTGGTGAAACGCTAAAGGATTAGGCGGGACGGGGGCCCTGGGGTAGCAATGCCACCGGAGCATCGTACCGGGCCCTCATACATGCGGGGTGGTGTTGTGGCATGTCCGAAGAGG
>NC_041393.1:379612801-379613510 GCF_002162155.2 Triticum dicoccoides
CCCCTCACGGACGGCCCCGCCGCCGGCACCGGGAGGGGGGAAACGGACGCGTCGGGTCTACATGGAGTGGATGTAGCTGTGGGTTTGGCCCGGATGTTGCTCTCGGGTGTCCCTATGGGCCGAACTAACACAACCAGCTGGAGAGGTCCACTGGTCAAAGCCCGTCCGTGGGAAGTCAAAGGGCTAGATCTCGTGGTCAACCGCTCCAGGGTTAGCTGGGACGGGGGCCCTGGGGGGATAGCAATGCCACCGGAGCATCGTACCGGGCCCTCATACATGCGGGGTGGTGTTGTGGCATGTCCGAAGAGGCGACACGCATCTCCGGGGTGTGCCCCCCGTCACGGACGGCGCCGCCGCCGGCACCTGGAGGGGGGAACATGCGGGGTGCTATTGTGGTATGTCCGAAGAGGCGACACGCATCTCCGGGGTGTGCCCCCCGTCACGGACGGCGCCGCCGCCGGCACCTGGAGGGGGGAAACTGCCGCGTCGGGTCTACACGGAGTGGATTTAACTATGGGTTTGGCCCGGATGTTGCTCCCCGGTGTCCCTCTGGGCCGACCCGACACAACCGGGTGGAGAGCTCCACTGGTCAAAGCCCGTCCGTGCAAAATCAAAGGGCTAGATCACGTAGTCAACCGCTCCAGGGTTAGGCGGGACGGGGGCCCTGGGGGTAGAAATGCCACCGGAGCGTCGTACCAGGCCCTCATAC
>NC_041393.1:379617812-379618572 GCF_002162155.2 Triticum dicoccoides
TACCGGGCCGTCATACATGCGGGGTGGTGTTGTGGCATGTCCGAAGAAGCGACACGCGTCTCCGGTGCGTGGCCCCCCTTACGAACTGCGATGACACGGTAGTAGACGTTCTGCGGTAACGGTGCGGTGTGAAGGGGGGAAACGGTAGTAGACGGATCAGGCACTCGCATAGTCACCGGATCAGGCACTCGGTAACGGTACCCCTCAGTCAGTTGCTCTCCTATGTATCACCTTTCGCTAGACCATTGAAAATATTTATATCATAAAGAAATGTTGCCCTCCTCAATTAATTTCGAAATATTTTAACACAATGTACATTTTTTGTTAGTACAATTTAGCAAATATTTATATCATAAAGAAATGTTGCTGACCATAGAAAAAAGTTGGTCCAGAAAAAAAATGTTGCTGACCATGTATCATCTTCAATATAATTATATACCATGTATAATTCAAAAAAAAATAAAAAAAATAAAAAAAATATGCCTACGGCTAAGCCGTCGGCATAGGTGCCACGTGGCGCCTTCACCTATGCCGACGGCTTAGCCGTCGGCATATGTCCCTTATCCATATTGCCGCGCGGGGCTCCCCCGTCCACTCCTTCTCCTCCACCCGACCCCCCGCGCCTCCCAACCCTCATCGCCGCCGCCGCGCGCCTCCACACCCGCGCCGCCGCCGGATTCTCCCCCGCCCCCTGCCGCTGCTCACTCTCCTCACCCGCGCCCCTGCCGCCTCACCGTCGCCGCTGCCCCATCCCACCCCA
>NC_041393.1:379619180-379628962 GCF_002162155.2 Triticum dicoccoides
CCGCCCCGGCCCAGCTCCGCCCTAGCCTAGCCGGCCCCCTGCTGGTCCGACCGGCCGGCCCCCTGCTGGTCCGACCGGCCGACCTTCCCGGCCGGCCCAGCTCCGCCCCGGCCCTCCCCTCACCTCCACCGGCGGCCCCTGCCTCCAACTCCACCACCGTGATGCCTCTCTGCCCGGTGAGCTAACACTCTTTTTTTCCATTTTTTTGCATTATTTAGCTATTGTTCGATGTATGAATGAATGCATGGATGGATTTTGGATGTTGTTAGGTTGCTAGATGGATGAATGTTGTATATGTATCTTAGATGGATGGAGGAATCTTGGCAAAATGAGTTATTTTGCTACGGTTAGGTTGCTAGATGGATGAATCTCGGCAAAATGAATTATCATAGTTAAAAAAGCAACTTGAGTCACTTAGTTCATAAAATTGTTAACGAAGATTTTATTTTCAGTTTGTGATGTTGTTAAGTAGCTATGTGAGATGTGCTTCAAATTTGGGATACGATAAGCGGTTATTTCATCATGATGATCTTGCTAAAAAATTGATGTGTCAATGCTTAATGTGAGGTGATGACCTAAAATGCGATATGATAAGTGCTTCCAAATTTGACAGTTGACAAAATATGATTTTTCTTTATAGTTTAAAGTGTCAATGCTTAATGTGATGTGATGACCTAATTTTTTTCACTCGGTGTAAATAACAGGATTTGTGGTGTTCCATCTTCGTGGAGTGATCGTCGATGTTGGAGTTGTTGGTCCACGATCGTCCCTCTCCTTTGATCGACTACATCGGAGGGTGAGCAACAATTCCATGACCTCGTCCACTTTTTTTTCATGTCACTAGATTGAATTTTCACATCAAGTCGCGTAACCTAGGTCTCCCGTCCGAAAGGGTTGCAACGATAAATATGCATTCAATTGCATATTTATCACCGCAGCTCTTTCGGATTGTCCAGCGCTTTCCACGGACAACCCGAGGATGTGTAGATTGGGTACGTTGTTCATGCTCTACCCCGTTCCGAGACAGGATTTCGGCGGCGCCTCCCTGTTGTTCTCCGGATGCACATTCTCTCAGCATTTTGCCGAGACGTGTATTTGGAGAACAGCGGGGAGGTGCTGCCGAAATTTTGTCTCGGAATGGGGTAGAGCATGGACCGTACTCAATCTACACATTCTCGGGTGGGATTAGGACCCATCTTTACCTATTAGAGATGTAGGTGGATTAAATGTCAACCTTGTAAAAAATAAAATATTGATGTGGGTAATTTAAATGAATCCTTAATTTTGTTGTGTGGGTTCCAATAAAGCAGAGATGGCAGATAATCAGTGGATGTATAGTGGGTTTTTCCGTCGGAATCAAGTAACAACATAGTGGGTCGAGAAAACTGATGTGTTTTTGAAAGAGATATTCCGTAGTCCAATGAGGATGGTGCCAGAATGCCCGTGTGCCAGATGTAAGAGACGTATCCGCAGAGATAAGAGTGCGATGACTAAGCACCTTCGCACGCATGGATTTATGCCCAACTTTAATATGCCGATAAACTTTGCCCAGCGGGACCGTGGTAGAGAGGATGTGATACGGCAACGCGTCGCTGGTTATGAGGACGATGGGGTTAGAGACATGCTAGATGATGTCTTTGCTGCACAGCCGACACCTCCGTCACATTCAGCGAATGAACCGCAGGAGCCGGAGGAAACCACAAAGGCCTTCCTGGAAATCTTGGCCTCGTCAAAGAAACCTCTCTATGAGGGTGCCAAGCTGTCTGTGCTGGATGCCATCTCGCAACTGGTGGAAGTGAAGGCTGAGTACGGCTGTAGCCGAGGTTGCTTCGAAGCATTTCTGGGAGTATGGGCTAACAGCCTGCCCGAGGGCCATGAATTGCCGTAAACCCTGTACGGTACGAAGAAAATCATGAAGGCGCTCTCCATGGACTATGAGAAAATACATGTTTGTCCAAAGAATTGCCTTTTGTTTAGGCATGAGTATGCGGATGACAACTACTGTAGGAAGTGTGGTTCCTCTCGGTATATTGAGGTGGTCGATAAGCATGGTCAGAAGCGGCAGCTAAAAATCCCTGTGAAGGTTCTTCGGTATCTTGATTTTATAAAAAGACTGCAGCGCCTTTTCATCACCGAGGAGTCTGCCAAAATGATGAAGTGGCACAAGGAAGGGAAAAGGTACAATCCAAAAAAAATTGTACATACATCAGAAGGTGAAGCATGGAATGTTGGGGAATGTAGTAATTTCAAAAAATTTCCTACGCACACGCAAGATCATGTGATGCATAGCAACGAGGGGGAGAGTATTGTCTACGTACCCAACGCAGACCGACTGCGGAAGCGATGACACGACGTAGAGGAAGTAGTCGTACGTCTTCACGATCCAACCGATCAAGCACCGAAACTACGGCACCTCCGAGTTCGAGCACACGTTCAGCTCGATGACGATCCCCGGACTCCGATCCAGCAAAGTGTCGGGGAAGAGTTCCGTCAACACGACGGCGTGGTGACGATCTTGATGAACTACAGCAGCAGGGCTTCGCCTAAACTCCGCTACAGTATTATCGAGGAATATGGTGGCGGGGGGCACCGCACACGGCTAAGGAACAGATCACGTGGATCAACTTGTATGTTCTAGGGTGCCTCTACCTCAGTATATAAAGGAGCCAAGGGGGGAGGGGGGCGCCGGCCAGGGAGAGATGCGCAGGAGGAGTCCTACTCCTCCTGGGAGTAGGACTCCCCCCCAATCCTATTCCAACTAGGATTCCCAAGGGGGAAAGGGGAAGAAGGGTGGCCGGCCACCTCTCCTAGTCCTAATAGGACTAGGGGAAGGGGGGAGGCGCGCAGCCCTTGTGGGCAGCCCCTTCACCTTTCCACTAAGGCCCATGAAGGCCCATATGGCTCCCGGGGGGTTCCGGTAACCTCCCGGTAATCCGGTAAAATCCCGATTTCACCCGGAACACTTCCGATGTCCAAACATAGGCTTCCAATATATCAATCTTTACGTCTCGACCATTTCGAGACTCCTCGTCATGTCCGTGATCACATCCGGGACTCCGAACAACCTTCGGTACATCAAAACTCATAAACTCATAATATAACTGTCATCGAAACCTTAAGCGTGCGGACCCTACGGGTTCGAGAACAATGTAGACATGACCGAGACACGTCTCCGGTCAATAACAAATAGCGGGACCTGGATGCCCATATTGGCTCCTACATATTCTACGAAGATCTTTATCGGTCAGACCGCATAACAACATACGTTGTTCCCTTTGTCATCGGTATGTTACTTGCCCGAGATTTGATCGTCGGTATCCAATACCTAGTTCAATCTCGTTACCGGCAAGTCTCTTTACTCGTTCCGTAATACATCATCTCACAACTAACATATTAGTTGTAATGCTTGCAAGGCTTATGTGATGTGTATTACCGAGAGGGCCCAGAGATACCTCTGCGACAATCGGAGTGACAAATCCTAATCTCGAAATACGCCAACCCAACATCTACCTTTGGAGACACCTGTAATGCTCCTTTATAATCACCCACTTACGTTGTGACGTTTGGTAGCACCCAAAGTGTTCCTCCGGCAAACGGGAGTTGCATAATCTCATAGTCATAGGAACATGTATAAGTCATGAAGAAAGCAATAGCAACATACTAAACAATCGTGTGCTAAGCTAATGGAATGGGTCATGTCAATCAGATCATTCAACTAATGATGTGACCTCTTTAATCAAATAACAACTCATTGTTCATGGTTAGGAAACATAACCATCTTTGATTAACGAGCTAGTCAAGTAGAGGCATACTAGTTCCACTTTGTTTGTCTATGTATTCACACATGTATTATGTTTCCGATTAATACAATTCTAGCATGAATAATAAATATTTATCATGATTATAAGGAAATAAATAATAACTTTATTATTGCCTCTAGGGCATATTTCCTTCATGGAAGTCATTCGATATAAAGTACCCGGAGGAAGCAGCCGAGGCTGGGAATGTCAGAATTGCTATAACAGGTGATGGGTTCAATCCATATGGTATGTCATCTAATCCATACAGCTGCTGGCCCATATTTGTTATTCCGCTCAATCTCCCTCCCGGCGCCATAATGCAACGCAAGACCATGTTCCTGTCGCTTATAATTCCGGGGCCTGAATATCCAGGGAAGAATTTGAGTGTGTTTATGCAGCCGTTGGTGGATGATTTGCACCATTCTTGGTACTTCCCGAGGTTGACATACGACCAGCATCTGCAGAAAAATTTCTTGATGAAAGTTTGGCTACAGTATTGCATGCATGACTTTCCCGGCTATGCCCTGTTCTGCGGATGGTGTACAAGTGGAAAGATGCCTTGCCCAGTGTGCATGCAGGCCTTGATTTTCATTTGGCCGAAGAAGGGTGACAAGTATGTTGCCTTTGACCAGCATCGACAATTCCTCCCTCCAGACCATCCTGATAGGGAAGACAAGAAGAACTTCACAAAAGGCAAAGTTGTTCATGAAGTAAACGAGATTCCAACGTTTTCTGGTGCGGATGTGCTTGCTCAGCTCAAAGCTCTTAAGCCTGCCGGTGAAGGGAAAGGCAAATGCAAAGGCAAAGGCAAAGGCATCGGTAAAGGGAAAAAATGTTTTGAAGGATATGGTGAGACGCACAACTGGACTCACATTACCCCCTTCACGCAGCTTCCCTGTTTTAAGGACCTCAAACTTCCATACAACATCGACGTGATGCACACCGAAAAGAATGTCGCAGAGTCCCTTTTTAACACGATCCTCAACATTCCTGATAAGACAAAGGATAATGTTAATGCTAGAGTCGATCAACAGAATATTTGTGATAGACCACGTCTTCACATGCAACCTCCCACAGGCAGTCGAAAATCTTGGTTCAAGCCAGATGCTAACTTCGTACTTAAAAAGGATCATAAGATGGAGGCATTCAAGTGGCTGAAACACGTCGTGAAGTTCACTGATGGTTATGCGTCGAATATAAGTAAGGGGGTCAATCTTTCAACGGGCAGAGTGACCGGGCTGAAGAGTCATGACTATCATGTATGGATTGAGCGGATTATGCCGGTGATGGTTCGGGGCTATGTTCCCGAGCGTGTCTGGCGTGTGCTTGCGGAGTTAAGCCATTTCTTCCGAATGCTTTGTGCTAAAGAAGTATGTCCTGAGAAGATAAAAGAAATGCATAAGAAGGCGCTGGAGTTGATATGCAAGCTAGAGAAGATCTTCCCGCCAGGCTTCTTTACTCCGATGACACATCTCATTTTGCACCTTGCGAACGAGGTATTGTTGGGGGGCCCTGTGCAGTATCGTTGGCAGTACGGCCCTGAGAGACAGAACAAGCATCTGAGACAGAAATGTGGAAACAAAGCTAAGATTGAAGCTTCCATAGCTGAGGCAGTTATCCTAGAGGAGGTGGCAGACCTCAGGACAGCCTACTATCCGGACCATGTTCCCACGTTGCACAATAAGGTGTCTCGATACAATACAGAAGAACCCAAATATAAACCCAAGTTGCCTCTATTCACTGGGCAAGGTGGCAGGGCTGGATGCTCGACATCTTATGTCATGCCACGAGATGAGTGGGAGGATGTCATGTTCTATATCTTGCACAACATCAAAGAAGTTGAGGATGAGTGGATGAGGTAATACCTTTGCACCATTCTTTTAGTCAATTCGTTATGTTCACTTTGCCTAGTTCTTATACCGCTTTCCTTATTGTAGTCGATTCCTTGAGGAAGAATGGACAGGAATGCTGCCTCATACTGAAGCGGAGGCACTTGCTCTTCTCCGAAAGGGTGCTGATGGAAGGAAAAATTTCGTTGCGTGGTTCATGGAGAAAGTAATATTTCACACTTCCCTATTACCCATTTCACACTTCCAATTAAACTCATGCACCCTATAATTTCAATTAAACTTATAGGGAAATGATCCAAACGAATCAATGGATGAAGAATTGAGATGGGTTTCCATGGGTTTTGACCCTACCGTCATGACATGCCAAAAGTATGATGTGAATGGGTATCGCTTCCATACAGAGGAGCACCAGAACAGTCGGCCTGATCCCAAAACCATAAATACCGGAGTCTTCACCGAAGGAGATAATAATGTAGATTACTACGGAAGGGTAGGAAAAATATACGAGCTTACATTCAAATGTGGCCGTAAACACCTAAGTCTCACTGTGTTCAAATGCCGATGGTTCGACCCCAAAAAGGGTCTGAGACATACACCTTCTGTTGGTTTAGTTGAAGTTAAACCATCAACCGTCTATGCCGGAGCTGATCTCTTTATCGCCGCTACCCAGGCCACACAAGTATATTATCTGCCTTACCCATGCCAGAAAGAGTACCTAAAGGGTTGGGAAGTTGTGTTCAAGGTGTCGCCACATGGTAAGCTACCAGACCCGAACGATGATGATTACTACAACGTAAACCCCATGACATACGAGGGAGTGTTTTTTCAAGAGGAACATGATGACGTGGTCCGAAACAAGGAGGATGATGACTTGGGTTATGTTGACCTGGAACCAAACGACGACGGCGCCCGGATTGATGGTGAGGCAGTTGTGAATCAAAGAGACATAATTATGCTTGAAAAGTTAAATGAAGATGCTGACGCTGACGATGAGGAAGAGCCTCCACCTCCGTCAGACAACGAAGAAGATATGCGGGATAGTGATGATGAGACCGGTCGACAAATAGATTACAATAGTGATGATTCATATGGGTTCTAGAAAATGTATGTTCTTTTAATAATGTTCTCTTCCGTTATTAATGTCTTTCCTGTATGCTTGTTTTTTTTATATCCTTACTAATTGTTTATTCTCTTCTCAATGCAGGTTTGCTAATCATGGGCAAGTCCAGCGGTGCCAGTTTCCTCAGTAAACTCAAAGGAGGACTTACTCGGAGTGGACGAGCCCACAAGGTTCTCTCCCGACTACGCGAGGATGGCACCTCACAGGGAGGTGGAGGGGTCGGGGGAGGAGACCCTAGAGGAGGAGGGGGTGAGGGGAGAGCCCCTAGAGGACGAGGAGGTGGGGGGAGAGGCAACCGGGCCAAAAAACTCCGGGCCGTGTTCGAAATAGGAGGGTCTTCTTCGATGCCCTCCTATGCTGATGCAACTTCTGAGTCTGAGGAGGAGGAGTATATTCCTGATGTCGAGGAGGAGGAGGCCGAGGAGGAGGAGGCCGAGGAGGGCGAGGAGGGTGGAGGGGAGGTTGACCCCGAGTTGTGGGGTGACTTGCCACCGGGTGCTCCGCAGGGGTGGCTGCGTGGTAATGTCGGAGTACCTACACCACCTTCTATCGAGGCGCACAAGTGGCTCATTGAACCTGCGGGGACAGAGTAAGTGCATCTCAATCATACTTTCAACACATGACAACATTTTTTTATTGTATACATGGCAACCCTTTGATTCTTTTGCAGTAACTGGATCCTTCACGGAAAGGGCCGTAAACCGAACGGCCTTCTCACTATCCTGTTGAAGCAGTTTTGGCCTGGCCTATTCTGCCCGCGGCCAGACAGGGACCCACAGCTGCGTGTTTTGGCCACAAGCTGGGCCCACTACGAGGCTTGCAGCAACGCGGAGTACGGGACGGCCGCTAAGGCCGTGATCACCAAATTTTGGGTAAGTTCCCTTTTGAATCACTTGTCTTTAGTTTCGTTCATAGTTTATCATTGAATCACTCAAATCATGCCTTGTTTGCTTCTGGTTTATGCATGATTGCAGCAACTCTATAGAGTTCTTGATGAGCACAAGGCCAGAGCCGACGTGGACTTACTTGCGTCTGCAAAGAAGAAAGCTCGTCAGTTGCAGTACGAGGTGCGTTGGGTTGCCGTCTCACAGTACTACCACATCTACCTGCAACAAAATATGACCAAAACTCAAGCACAGAGGCAAAAAATTACCATGAGCAGGGAGCAGTTCATGATGGTAACTATTACTGACTTTTCATTGTTTCAAAGAGTCAACTATATGTTTCGTGCTCACATGTCATGCTTCCAAAATTTGCATAGGTTGTTCCTCGTTGGTGCTATGGAAGGCATGACGGATGGGCGTGTTTGGTGGATAGGTGGGTCGGTGATGATCCAGAGTTTGTTGCCAAGAGCATCAAGGCCCGGGCTAACCGTGGAAAAGACGGGACACACGGCCAAGGAAACAGGAACCACTGGGGCTTCAAGGCCATGAAGGTATATCTATATGAAAGATGCATTTTGGTTCTTCTTTACCATCATGTTCTTATGTATGGCTAACTTATGTTTGACGTTGCAGGAGGACAAGTTGCAGAGGCCGCTCTCAGACATGGAGTCGTGGAAGCTGGCCCACGAGCGGAGTGATCGCAAGGAGGGCGAGAGCCAGTACTACGGCAACACCGAGAAACACCTGCAATCTTACACTCAGAACTATCAGAAGTTGCATCCGGATGTTCCCGTTCCTGAGGTCGCCCAGTCTCAGATCGACGACACAGCGGTGGTGGCCATCCAGGGTAAGTCCCATGGCCGGTATCCGTGTTTCGATGGCTTGGTCACTCTGTCGATCTCGTACACACGGCTTAGAGCTACCAACCCGAGCCCGTTAGAGAGTACGGGGTGTTCGCAGCCTCCCTTAGTCCGCCAACATGCTGTAAGTACTTCCCCTTATCTTCTTTGTCTCTATCTTTCTTAGTTTATTTTCATCACTGCCCACTTAGAAACAACCTCAATTTTGTAGGCATATTAGACCTTTCTCGAGCATAGGCATATTGAGGTGAGGGAGTACTTGCAACGAGTGAAGGCAAACGATGATTACAGCCGTCAAGTGATGGTGGTTAGTTTTTCCCTCTTAAACCAAGCTCAAATTTGCACTTTCATTCCTTTTAACTTTGTTGATCACGGCTTGTTTCTAAGTGGACTTGTTTAACTAACATCCAGGCTATGTTGGCGTCTTGGACTAACCGCACGGAGCCACCACAAGTTGGACCCCCACCACCACCTGCGGGAAACGACCCACACATTCCCACGTTCGAGGAATGGCTGGCACTAGGCGGTGATACTCCGGTTAGTAAATTTTCCTAACTAATGACAAACTAGTTCTCGTTCATTCAACACTATCATGTCATATTTACCGTTAGAATCTTCTTTCAAACATGTAGGGGACCGGTGGCTCGACTCCTGCTACGTCGACCCCAGTCACTCCGATCTGGCAGAGTGATGGTGGTCGCGGTGGCGGTTTTGGCGGAGGAGGACTTGGCGGTGGCGGTTTTGGCGGAGGTGGACTTGGTGGTGGTTTTGGCGGAGGTGGACTCGGTGGTGGTGGTGGTTTTGGAGGAGGTGGACTCGGTGGTGCTTGATGTCGATGATGATTCTGTGTATGCGGCCGTTGTGCCATGTCTTTCATGTTTCAACTTTTATGATGTTTCATGTCTTGCACTACTCTTATGTTCGTGGACTTTCGCCGGTGATGATCTTTAGATGATGAACTTGACTATGTTTAAATGATGTTGATGAACTGTCATATTTCATATTATTCTGTTTTGAAATGTTGTCAAATGAATTGGAAAAGAGAAAACAGGGAATAAAAAAAAACTATGCCTATGGCAAAGCCGTCGGCATAGATAAATTCAGGAGCCACCAGGAGGCGACACGTGGCACGGCTATGCCTACGGCCAAGCCGTCGGCATAGATTTATATCTATGCCGATGGCTTGGCCGTAGGCATAGCCATGCCACCAGGTTACACCAGGAGGCGACACGTGGCAGGGCTATGCCTACGGCAAAGCCGTCGGCATA